>NC_057814.1:467374991-467529164 GCF_018294505.1 Triticum aestivum | reverse complement strand
GGGTGCGCCCTGGTGGGTTGTGCTCACCACGGGCCTCCCCTATGGTACTTCTTTGGCTCACTAGGTGTCTTCTGGTCCAGAAAAATCCTCAGAAAAGTATCGCTGTGTTTGGACTCCGTTTGGTACTGATATTATGTGAAGTAAAAAAAACAAGCCAAAAACAGCAACTGGCACTGGGCACTATGGCAATAGGTTAGTACCAAAAAATGATACAAAGTTGCTATAAAATGATTGTAAAACATCCAAGAATGATAATATAACAACATGGAACAATAAAAAATTATAGATACGTTGGAGACGTATCAACATCCCCAAGCTTAACTCCTGCTCGTCCTCGAGTAGGTAAATGATAAAAATAGAATTTTTGATGTGGAATGCTGCCTAACATGTTCATCACATATTCTTTTCTTTTGTAGCATGGACATTTGAAATTTTATATGGTTCAAAGCAATAGTCTAGTTTGACATGAAGATTTCAATACTCAAGCATACCAACAAGCAACCATGTCTTTCAAAATATCAACACTAAAGAAAGTTATCCCTAGCCCATCATGCTCAATCATTGATCCATTCATGAAACACACTTGCATATTAGCTACATCCAATGCTCAAGTACGATCATAGTGCCCCTTAGTTGGTGCTTTATAAGAGAAGAAGGAGATTCTAATAAAAATAAAAGTTGCATAAACTAAATAGATAGGACCTTCGCAGAGGGAAGTAGGGATTTGTAGAGGTGCCAAAGCTCAAAGCTTAAATTGAGAGATAGAAAAATTTGAGAGGCATACTTTTCCCGTCAACGAAAACGACCGAGTAGTTCCCAACACTTTCCATGCTTGGCGGTTCCCAAACAGAAAATAAAGTTTATTCCTTTTTCCACCATACTTTCACACTCCACGGCTAGCCGTATCCACGGGTACTTTCCATACCAACACTTTCCAAGAAATTTATTATTTGACAACATAAAGTAAATTTCTTTTTCATTTCGGGACTGGGCATCCCTATTACCTCTGTACTCTCTTGTAATGACAAGTGAATAAACACTCATCTTGGGAATAACACATTTAGCATGGAAAATAGTGGCCACCCCCTGCCGCTTCATGAGCGGTACGGGCACACAAAAAGGAAATTCATTTTGAAAATTAGAGTTGGCACATACAAATTTGCTTAGAACGGCACGGAAATACCACATATAAGTAGGTATGGTGGACTCATATGGCAAAACTGTTTTTAAGGATTTTGGATGCACAAGTAGTATTCTACTTAGTACAAGTGGAGGCTAACAAAAACATTGAGAAGCAACCAACCAAGAAACAAAAAATCACATAAGCGAGCATTAAGCATAACTAACACCAAGTAATGCACCACAAGTAGGATGTAATTTCATTGCATAACTATTGACTTTCGTGCTTGCATAGGGAATCACAAACCTTAACACCAATCTTCTTACTAAAGCATAATTACTCACCAACATGACTCACATATCACTATCATCATATCTCAAAACCATTACAAAGAATAAAGTTTATTTTGTCCAATGATCTTCATGAAAGTTTTTATTATATCCCTCTTGAATATCTATCACTTTGCGACTAGTTTCATATGTTGCAATTGCTTTTGACAAGCTCAAACAAATCTAAGTGAAGAACATGAGCATAAAAAATTTTGTCCCTCAAAATAATATAAGTGAAGCATGAGAGAATTTCTTTAAAAATTTACTAACTCCCAAATAAATCTAAGTGAAGCATGAGAGCATTTCTTCAAAAATATTAAAGCACACCGTGCTCAAAAAGATATAAGTGAAGCACTAGAGTAATTCCATAGCTCAAAAAATTTAAGTGATGCATAAAGAGCAATTCTAACAAATCATAGCATAATTTTGGCTCTCTCAAATAGGTGTGTCCAACAAGGATACTTGTGACAAACTAAAAAGCAAAACAAGCGAAGACTCATATAATACAAGATGCTCCAAGCAAAACTCATTATATGTGACGAGCAAAAATATAGCTCCAAGTAAAATACAGATGGTCGTTAGAAGAAAGAGGGGATGCCTTCCGGGGCATCCCAAGCTTAGTTGCTTGATTCTCCTTGAATATTATTTTGGGGTGCCATGGGGCATCCCCAAGCTTAGGCTCTTGACACTCCTTATTCCTTCATCCATCATGATCTCATCCACAACTTGAAAACTTCAATCACACAGAACTTAACAAAACCTTCGTGAGATCCGTTAGTATAAGAAAGAAAATCACTACTCTAAGTACTGTTTCAAACCAATTCATATTTTATTATTGCATTATATCTACTGTATTCTAACTTTACCATGGCTTATACCCCCCGATACAATCCATAGATTCATCAAAATAAGCACACAATGCAACGAAAACAGAATCTGTCAAAAATAGAACAGTCTGTAGTAATCTAGAAACTTCGTATACTTCCGTAACTCCAAAAATTCTGAAACATTAGGACAATGTGGGAAATTTGTATATCAGTCTTGTGTACAAAATTCAGAGCAAAAGCACGTTTATGTGATTTTTTAAAATTTTGCTACTAGGCGCAAAAGTTTCTATTTTTCAACAAGATCAAATCAAGTATCACCCAGCATGATCCCAAAGGCTTTACTTGGCACAAAAACTAACTAAAACATAAAAAAAACAATTAAAACAGAGGCATAATTGTGCAAACACTCAAGAACAGAAAGAAAAAGGCAAAAATAAATTTTATTCATTGGGTTGCCTCCCAACAAGCGCTATCGTTTTATGCCCCTAGCTAGGCATAATGCATAGATTCAAGTATTGTCATCTTTAGTTTTTTATCCAGCCCTCATGATTGATTCATATGGTGGCTTAATTCTTGTTCTAGGGAAGTGTTCTATACCCTTTCTTAGTGGAAATTGAAATTTGATATTGCCTTCTTTCATATCAATCACGACACATATAGTGTGTAAAAACGGTCTACCAAGTATAATTGGACAAGATGGATTGCAATCATATCAAGAACAATAAAATCTATGGGCACATAGTTCCTGTTTGCAAGAATAAGAACATCATTAATTCTTCCCAAGGCTTTTTAATAGTGGAATCCGCCAAGTGCAAAATAAGATAAGATTCTTCAATATCTATAAGACCAAGCACATCACATAAAGATTTCAGAATTGTGGAAACACTAGCACCCAAGTCACATAAAGCAAACACTCATAATTTTTAATCTTGACTTTAATGGTAGGTCCCATTGATCATGTAATTTTCTAGGAATTGAAACCTCTAATTCCAACTTTTCTTCTAAAGCTTTCATCATGGCATCTACGATATGTTTAGTAAAGGCTTTATTTTGTTCATAGGCATGAGGTGAATTTATCATGGATTGCACCAAAGAAATACATTCAATCAAAGAGAAATTATCATAATTAAAGTCTTCATAGTCCAAAAGAGTGGGCACATCACTAGTTAAAGTTTTAACCTCTCCAAACCCACTTTTATCATTTTTTTCATCAAGATTTTCACCCTCCGAATTATCGGGATGCCCTCTAGATAGAGTTGACTCTTCTTCAGTCCCTTTATCATCAATTTTAATTTTACTAAACAAGGAATCAACAGAAGAAACACCAATCACTTTAAGATCTTCATCATTTTTATGTAAGCAATCACTAGAAAACGCCCTTTCTAAAAATTCTCTTTTAGCTCTAAGCATAGCGGTTCTTTTCTTACTTTCGTCCATAGAAACATATAAATCTTTAATTGATTCATCAACCTTGGGTACAAAAAATTTCAACTTGAGATTTTCTATATCGTGGGAAATTCTATCAATGCTTCTAGACATATCATCAATCTTATTCAACTTTTCTTCTATCGTAGTATTGAAAACTTTTTGAGTATTGATAAATTCTTTAAAATTATTCTCAAGATCAGAGGGGTTCCTATTATTATTGTAAGAAGAATTACCATAGGAATTACCATAATTATTAGAGGAATTTCCAGGAAAAGGCCTAGGATTAAAATTACCTTTATAAGCATTGTTATTGAAATTGTTTCGCGAGACAGATTTCATATCTACGGGATCACTATTTTGCTCAATCAAAGTAGACAAAGGCACATCATTAAGATCAATATGAGCACTTTTATTAGCAACCAATTTCATAAGAACGTCAACTTTTTCAGTCAACATGCTAATTTCTTCAACCGAATTAACTTTTTTTACTAGTAGGTGCTCTTTCAGTGTGCCATTGTGAATAATTTGCCATAATATTATCAAGCAATTTAGTAGGTTCACCCGAAGTAATTTCCATAAAAGTGCCACCCGCGGCGGAATCTAAAAGATTTCTAGAAACAAAGTTCAATCCTGCATAAAAAAAATTGTATGATCATCCAAAGATTTAAACCATGAGTAGGACAATTTCTTAGCATCAATTTCATTATTTCCCAAGATTGTACAGCATGTTCATGCTCAAGTTGCTTAAAATTCATGATTTGAGTTCTAAGGGAAATAATTTTTGCGGGCAGAAAATACTTAGTAATAAAAGCATCTTTCCACTTATCCCAAGAATCGATACTATTGCGAGGCAAAGAAGAAAACCAAATTATTGCACGATCCCTCAAAGTGAAAGGGAATAATTTCAACTTCACAATATCATTGTCCACATCTTTTTTCTTTTGCATATCACACAATTCTACGAATATGTTTAGATGGGACGCGGCATCCTCATTAGGGGTACCGAAAATTGATCTTTCATAACAAGATTCAACAAAGCGACATTAATATCACAAGATTCCGCGCTAGTGGCGGGAGGAGCAATCGGAGTGCTAAGAAAATTATTGTTATTGGTATTGGAAAGTCACACAACTTGGTGTTTTCTTGAGTCATCGTGACTACGCAAACAAGATTGCAAACAGGTCTGACGAGAAAAAGGCGAATGAAAAAGAGGGCGAATAAAACAACATATTTTTGTGAAGTAGGGGAGATGAAAACGAGAGGCAAATGGCAAATAATGTAAATTGCAAAGATTTGTGATTAGGAACCTGATAGATGTTGACGATATCTCCCCGGCAACGGTGCCAGAAATTCCTTCTGATGTCGCTTGAACTACGTCGGTATTTCCCCAATGAGGAAGGGATGATGCAGTATATCTACGGTAGGTATTTCCCTCAGTTATGAAACCAAGGTATGAATCCAGTAGGATAACCAAGCAACACTATGGGTGTGTTTGGTTTGTATCATGGAGTGGAACATAACGGATCCGTGCCATGACTAGGCCTCGTTCTTGTGTTTGGTAGCAACCGAGGACAGGAACCCACCCATTCCCCCGAGCGGCATATTCCCTCGAGATGCGGAATGTGCTCATACCTCTGAATCGAAGGAATTACATGGAACGCCTCGCTCTCCCACCTTTCCTTCCCCGACTCTCTCACCCCGCGACCCCTTCCCATCTGCGCCGCCAGTCCATCTCGATCCGTCCCCTCGTCTCTCCCTCATGAACGGCGTCCCCTCTCCTTCGTCTCTCCCTCTTCAATGTCGTGGTAGGCCGAGCGGAAAAGGGGCGACGGCAGCCAGGGAGGCCAGCGACGGCGGCTGGTGCCACGAGCGACTGGGGAACCTGCTTGGTCTGGCCTTGCGACGACAAGGACACACGGCACCACCAGCCTAGATGAACCAGGTCACATCTGCTCTTCCGCCTGCGTTGGTGCGAGTTCTTGGTCGCGTGGCGACCAACAACAATCAGCAGTAAGCAGGTGTAGCAAGATTCAAGATCCATCCAGCCACACATAGTTACCAGCTGGTGAAAAGGTTGATTTCTTTGTGTGATGGTTATTTACTAGATGAAATTTTATTTTGATTTAGTACTCCAATCTGTCAAGTTTCTTATGGGTTTGTTTCCTGCATGACCAAATATTAGTTTAATTTCTGAAAAGGATTGAAGATTCAACCGATAGATTTTGGCATATATCTTCATTACCTAATATGTATTATAATTATAGATGTAAAATCATATATGTGATTGATACGTCTCCGTCGTATCTACTTTTCCAAATACTTTTGCCCTTGTTTTGGACTCTAACTTGCATGATTTGAATGGAACTAACCCGGACTGACGCTGTTTTTAGCAGACTTTCCATGGTGTTATTTATGTGCAGAAACAAAAGTTCTCGGAATGACCTGAAACTCCACGGAACGTCTATTTGGAAATAATAAAAAATCCTTGCAAAAGATGAAGACAAGGGGGCCCACACCCTAGCCACGAGGGTGGGGGGCGCGCCCCCCTATCTCGTGGGCCCCCTGGAGCTCCTCTGACCTCAACTCCAACTCTATATATTTGCTTTCGGGGAGAAAAAATCAAAGAGAAGGATTCATCGCGTTTTACGATACGGAGCCGCCGCCAAGCCCTAAACCCTCTCGGGAGGGCTGATCTGGAGTCCGTTCGGGGCTCCGGAGAGGGGGATTCATCGCCGTCGTCATCATCAACCATCCTCCATCACCAATTTCATGATGCTCACCGCCGTGCGTGAGTAATTCCATCGTAGGCTTGCTGGACGGTGATGGGTTGGATGAGATCTATCATGTAATCGAGTTAGTTTTGTTAGGGTTTGATCCCTAGTATCCACTATGTTCTGAGATTGATGTTGCTATGACTTTGCTATGCTTAATGCTTGTCACTAGGGCTCGAGTGCCATGATTTCAGATCTGAACCTATTATGTTTTCATGAATATATGTGAGTTCTTGATCCTATCTTGCAAGTCTATAGTCACCTACTATGTGTTATGATCCGGCAACCCCGAAGTGATAATAATCGGGACCACTCCCGGTGATGACCATAGTTTGAGGAGTTCATGTATTCACTATGTGTTAATGCTTTGTTCCGGTACTCTATTAAAAGGAGGCCTTAATATCCCTTAGTTTCCATTAGGACCCCGCTGCCACAGGAGGGTAGGACAAAAGATGTCATGCAAGTTCTTTTCCATAAGCACGTATGACTATATTCGGAATACATGCCTACATTACATTGATGAATTGGAGCTAGTTCTGTGCCACCCTATGTTATGACTGTTACATGATGAACCGCATCCGGCATAATTCTCCATCACCGATCCAATGCCTACGAGCTTTTCACATATTGTTCTTCGCTTATTTACTTTCCCGTTGTTACTTGTTACAATCACTACAAAACACCAAAAATATTACTTTTGCTACTGTTACCTTTGTTACCGTTACCACTATTATCATATTACTTTGCTACTAAACACTTTGCTGCAGATACTAAGTTATCCAGGTGTGGTTGAATTGACAACTCAACTGCTAATACTTGAGAATATTCTTTGGCTCCCCTTGTGTCGAATCAATAAATTTGGGTTGAATACTCTACCCTCGAAAACTGTTGCGATCCCTATACTTGTGGGTTATCAAGACTATTTTCTGGCGCCGTTGCCGGGGAGCATAGCTCTATTCTTTGAGTCACTTGGGATTTATATCTGCTGGTCACTATGAAGAACTTGAAAGACGCTAAGACAACAATTTATCCGTCAACTACGAGGGAGGTAAGGAACTGCCATCTAGCTCTGCACTTGATTCACCTTCTGTTTTGAGTAAGCTTGCGACACCTAAACCTGCTTCTGCTATTCGTTCTGATATGTCGCATGTTATTGATGATGCCACTTCTTCTATGCATGATACTTATGATGAAACTACTTCTATGCTTGATACTACTGTGCCACTTAGTGAATTTCTTGATGAACAAATTGCTAGGGCTAGAGAGAAAGAAAATATTGAAACTGATAATATTGATGAAAGTGATGATGAAGACTTGCCTGTTATTCCTGAGGGTTATGTTTTTGATAAAGAAGCTACTTTAGCTATTTTAGCTTGCAAAGATAGATATGAACTCAAGAGGTTATTAGCTAAATGGAAGCAGCAATCTCTTAATGCTAGAATGAAACGTGGCCCTGCTTTTGCTACTTCACCTATCTGTGTTACTGATAAGGATTATGAATTCTCTGTTGATCCTGATATAATTACTTTGGTTGAATCCGATCCTTTTCATGGCTATGATTCTGAAACTGTTGTGGCACATCTTACTAAATTAATGATATAGCCACCCTGTTCACTAATGATGAGAGATCTCGCTACTTCTATATCCTTAAAATATTTCCATTCTCATTAAAGGGTGATGCTAAGATATGGTTTAATTCTCTTGATCCTGGTTGTGTGCATAGTCCCCAGGATATGATTTATTACTTCTCTGCTAAATATTTCCCTGCTCATAAGAAACAAGCTGCTTTGAGGGAAATATACAACTTTGTGCAAATTGAAGAAGAGAGTCTCCCACAAGCTTGGGGGAGGCTTCTGAAGTTACTTAATGCTTTGCCTGATCATACTCTCAAGAAAAATGAAATACTTGATATCTTTTATAATGGACTAACCGATGCTTCCAGAGATTACCTCGATAGTTGTGATGGTTCTGTTTTCAGGGAAAGAACACCGGATGAAGCTGAAATTCTATTGAATAATATGTTGACAAATGAAAATAATTGGACACTTCCTGAGCCAATTCCTGAGCCAATTCCTAAACCAACTCCGAAGATGAGATGTGTTCTATTTCTCAGTCCTGAAGATATGCAAGAGGCAAAGAAATCTATGAAAGAAAAAGGTATAAAAGCTGAAGATGTTAAGAATTTACCTCCTATTGAAGAAATACATGGTCTTAATCTACCGCCTGTTGAAGAAACATATGATCTTAATCCATTACCTATTGAAGAAACTCATGGTTTTGATAACCCGACACAGGTAGTAAAGGTAAATTCTCTCTATAGATTTGATGAAGGTGACATTCCTCACTATAAGTCCGCTAGACAATGCTTAGAAGAGTTTGATAATTTTATTGTCAAACAAGAAAACTTCAATGCTTATTTTGGTAGACAATTGAAATACAATTCCGATACGCTTGAGCACTTGAGTAATTACATGGCTAATGTTAAAGGTGAACTTAAAATCATTAGTAAACATGCTTCTATGGTTACCACTCAAGTAGAACAAGTACTTAAGGCTCAAAATGATTTGCTCAATGAAATGAATAGTAAGAATAATGATTATGCTGTTAGAGTGGCTACTAGAACTGGTAAAATGACTCAGGAACCTTTGTATCCTGAAGGCCACCCTAGGAGAATTGAGCAAGATTCTCAGAGAAATAATATAGATGCACCTAGTCCTTCTAAAAAGAAGAAAAAGAAAAATGATAGGACTTTGCATGCTTCTAGTGAATATATTGCTGAACCACCTGAGAATCCAAATGATATTTCTATCTCTGATGCTGAAACACAATCTGGTAATGAACATGAACCTAATGAAAATGTTAATGATGATGTTCATGATGATGCTCAACCTATTAATGATAATGATGTAGAAATTGAACCTGCTGTTGATCTGGATAACCCACAATCAAAGAATCAACCTTATGATAAGAGAGACTTTGTTGCTAGGAAGCACGGTAAAGAAAGGGAGCCATGGGTTCAGAAACCCATGCCTTTTCCTCCCAAACCATCCAAGAAAAAGGATGATGAGGATTTTGAGCGCTTTGCTGAAATGATTAGACCTATCTTCTTGCGTATGCGATTAACTGATATGCTCAAAATGAATCCTTATGCTAAGTATATGAAAGAAATTGTTACAAATAAAAGAAAGATACCGGAAGCTGAGATTTCCACCATGCTTGCTAATTATACTTTTAAGGGTGGAATACCAAAGAAACTAGGAGATCCAGGAGTACCAACTATACCATGCCCCATTAAAAGAAACTATGTTAAAACTGCTTTATGTGATCTTGGAGCCGGTGTTAGTGTTATGCCTCTCTCTTTATATCGTAGACTTGACTTGAATAAGTTGACACCTACTGAAATATCTTTGCAAATGGATGATAAATCAACAGCTATACCTGTCGGTATTTGTGAGGATGTGCCTGTTGTGGTTGCAAACGTTACTATTTTAACGGACTTTGTTATTCTTGATATTCCCGAGGACGATAGTATGTCTATTATTCTTGGAAGACTTCTTTTGAATACTGCAGGGGCTGTTATTGAATGCAACAAAGGCAATGTCACTTTTCATGTTAATGGTAATGAGCATACGGTACACTTTCCGAGGAAACAACCTCAAGTTCATAGTATAAATTCTATTGGAAAAATTCCATCAATTATTTTTGGAGGTTTTGAATTTCCTCTTCCTACTGTCAAGAAGAAATATGATATTCTTATTATTGGGGATGTGCATATCCCCGTTGAGGTAACATAGTGTTATTCGAAATTTCTCCAGTTCCATGTTATTCAGAATGAGTTTGTTAACAAGACCTGATCAACCTTGTTAGTGGATTCCTTTTGATGAGCATGAGATGGATGAAACTAGAAGGCACAACCTTCTGTACCCTCTTTCTACTTTCTGTTATTTAGTTGAAATAAAGTAAAAATAGTATTTTTCTGTCTGTTTTCTGAATTATCCGTGCAATATAAAAATACCCCGAAAATAAAAGTTCTCCAAATGCCCAGAAAATGGAATATGATTTTTCTGGAATATTTGAGAATATCTGGCACTGAGAACATAGCAGGAGGGGCAAGCACCTGGCCACGAGGGTGGAGGGCGCGCCCACCCCTACAGGGCGCGCCCCGTGCCTCATGGGCCCACGGTGGCTCCCCTCCACTTATTCCTGCACCCACACACTTCTTCTTCCTCCCAAAAAAATCACCATCCAGCTCAAGCACGAATTCTAGCTCATTTTGCTGCGATTTTCGATCTCCTTGCTCAAAGCACCTCTCACAAAACTGCTTGGGGAGATTGTTCCTTGGTATGTGACTCCTCCATTGGTCCAATTAGTTTTTCTTCTAGTGCTTTATTCATTGCAAATTTTTGCTGCCTAGGTGACCATGTTCTTGAGCTTGCATGTCAAATTTATATGGTTCCAAGTAGTTCTAATGCTTGATATAGGCTCTAGGCACTTGTAGGAGTAGTTGCTACCAATTTTGTTGAGCTTGGTTCACTTTTATTTTGAAGTTACTAAAAATTTCAGAAATTTTTCAGAGGAAGAAATATGCTTAGGAAAATGTTCCAAGGTGGTTCTTCAAGGAAGCAAGGACCCAGGCTTGCAATGCGTGATGCTGACGATGAGCCACCAAGGGATGCTCTAGTGCGGCCCTGTGAATGGCCTTCAGAAAATTTTATGGATCGAGCGGGAATCAAGGAAGAATTTAACGCATATTTGCATAACGCTGATCTTGTGAGCTTCAAGGCAGACAAATGCCGCCAGTACCACTATCTCACTAGTTCATTTGTGAGGAGGTTTGAATTTTCATCTTCACGTAATTCTCCAACTGTCCTGTTTGATCTCTATGAAAAATCTTAGATTATGGACTTAGAGGATTTTACCACTGCTTGCAAACTTCCACAATGGGGTAGTGCTAGTGAACCCCGCAAATCTGAATTTAGAAATTTTCTTGCTAGTATAACTGTGGGGGAATCTAGAGATATAGCACAAGCTACCATAGGGAGCATTCATTTTCCTGCTATACATTATTTTGCTCTCTTCATAGGCAGGTGCATAAATGGTAAAGATGAAGCATGTCACATGTGTGTCCCTGATCTTAGTATTCTTAGGAGTGCTGTGTTAGGAGACAAAACTTATAACTTGGGAGCCATTGTTGCACGTAGGTTGCATCATAATAGATTTAATGGAGATTTCTTTGGAGGAATTTATGCAACCCGCTTAGCTGATTTTCTTGGTGTGGACGTTCGTGAGGATGACATTGAGTTGCCTCCTACTTATTTAGACTATAATGCTATGGTCCATCACCAGTTTGTTGAGAGGAATGAATCACCTCTCCGGTATCGCTTAATCTTTGACAAACGTCGTGCTGTCCGTATTACTCTCCCTGCTCCTGCCGTCTTTGATTATCAGGCAAAAGGAAGATATGTTATTACCAGAGAGGAGGCAGATGAGTACGAGAGGAGGGCGGAGGCAGCTCGTCACCACGCTGCAGCCCAGGAGGCAATAACTGCCGCAGCGCAGTACGACCCCGGCTACAACTATGGATATCCGCCAGGCCATCCGTGGCAATGAACCAACTTAGGCCAAAAGCCTAAGCTTGGGGGAGTACGTATTTCCCACCGACATTACATTTATGTTTACACACACTCATTGCTAGATGTCGGTGCTCATACTCTTTCACTGTAATATCCATGCTAGTTTATTTTCTTTTTCTCGCTTTCTTCTTGTGTGTTTAATAAACCTTAAGAAAAACCAAAAAAATTAGTGTAGCTTTTAGCTAGTTTACTTTTCTTGTTGTAGTAGTAATAATTAAAAAGAAAACCCAAAAAGATTTCCCGTTCTTCTTTTGCTTGTTGGGAGCTTTCCCGTGTAAATAGTTTTATTTCTTTTCTTTGGGGGTCCATAGGAGAAGACCACAATTAAATTGTTGAAGTGGCTCTTATATGCATTATTGTTGATTTAACCAAGAGCCCATATTGCCTTGTCTTCTCCTGTTTATTGAATGCTCGCAGATTCCAGCTTAGTCCAATGCACGTGCACTCTTATTATTATTCACATCGTTCGGTCGTGCAAGTGAAAGGCAATTATGACGATATATGATGGACTGACTGAGATAAGAGAAGCTGGTATGAACTCGACCTCTCTTGTTTTTGTAAATATGATTAGTTCATCGTTCCTGATTCAGCCTATTATGAATAAACATGTTTGCAATGACAATTAGAGATCATAGTTGCTTATGCCATGCTTGATTAGCTATGAGTTATAATGGTTTACCTTGCGTGCCAACATGCTATTAAAATGGTTGTGATGTGGTATAGTGGGGTGGTATCCTCCTTTGAATGATTTAAGTGACTTGACTTGGCACATGTTCACACATGTAGTTGAAACAAATCAACATAGCCTTCACGATATTTATGTTCATGGTGGATTGTATCCTACTCATGCTCGTACTCAATGTCTATTAATTTTAATGCATGTTCATGACTGTTGTCGCTCTCTAGTTGGTCGCTTCCCAGTCTTTTGCTAGCCTTCACTTGTACTAAGCGGGAATACTGCTTGTGCATCCAATCCCTTAAACCCCAAAGTTATTCCATATGAGTCCACTATACCTTCCTATACGCGGTATCTACCTGCCGTTCCAAGTAAATTTGTATGTGCCAAACTCTAAACCTTCAAATAAACATTCTGTTTTGTATGCTCGAATAGCTCATGTATCAACTAGGGCTGCCCTTATCTTCCATGCTAGGCGGGTTATTCTCAAGAGGAGTGGACTCCGCTCCTCACTCATGAGAAAATGGCTGGTCACCGGGATGCCCAGTCCCATGATTTATGCAAACTAAATCAAAATAATTGCAAACAAAACTCCCCCTGGGACTGTTGCTTGTTGGAGGCACTCGTTGTTTCGAGCAAGCCATGGATTGATGCTTGTTGGTGGAGGAGGAGTATAAACTTTACCATTCTGTTTGGGAACCGCCTATAATGTGTGTAGCATGGAAGATATCGCCATCTCTTGGTTGTTATGTTGACAATGAAAGTATGCCGCTCAAAATATTATTTATCTCTATTTCAAAACCGAGCTCTGGCACCTCTACAAATCCCTGCTTCCCTCTGCGAAGGGCCTATCTATTTACTTTTATGTTGAGTCATCACCCTCTTATTAAAAGCACTAGCTAGAGAGCACAACTGTCATTTGCATCCATTACTATTAATTTATATTGGATATGACTATGATTGGATCTCTTTTACCATGAATTACAATGTCTAGTCAGTCCTTGATCTTTAAAGGTGCTCTGCATTTATGTTTTGCGGTCTCAGAAAGGGCTAGTGATATACCATCCTGTTATATTATATCATGATTGTTTTGAGAAAGTGTTGTCATCCGAGATTTATTATTATCGCTCGCTAGTTGATTATGCCATTGACATGAGTAGACATGAGACCTAAGAGTTATTGTGAATGTGGTTAGTCATAATCTTTGCTGAAAACTTGAATGCTGGCTTTACATATTTGCAACAACAAGAGCAAACAGAGTTTGTAAAAGTTTTTCTTTATCACTTTCTGTTTGTCAACTGAATTGCTTGAGGACAAGCAAAGGTTTAAGCTTGGGGGAGTTGATACGTCTCCGTCGTATCTACTTTTCCAAACACTTTTGCCCTTGTTTTGGACTCTAACTTGCATGATTTGAATGGAACTAACCCGGACTGACGCTGTTTTTAGCAGACTTTCCATGGTGTTATTTATGTGCAGAAACAAAAGTTCTCGGAATGACCTAAAACTCCACGGAATGTCTATTTGGAAATAATAAAAAATCCTTGCAAAAGATGAAGACCAGGGGGCCCACACCCTAGCCACGAGGGTGGGGGGCGCGCCCCTACCTCGTGGGCCCCCTGGAGCTCCTCCGACCACAACTCCAATTCTATATATTTGCTTTCGGGGAGAAAAAAATCAGAGAGAAGGATTCATCGCGTTTTACGATACGGAGCCGCCGCCAAGCCCTAAAACCTCTCGGGAGGGCTGATCTGGAGTCCGTTCGGGGCTCCGGAGAGGGCGATTCATCGTCGTTGTCATCATCAACCATCCTCCATCACCAATTTCATGATGCTCACCGCCGTGCGTGAGTAATTCCATCATAGGCTTGCTGGACGGTGATGGGTTGGATGAGATCTATCATGTAATCGAGTTAGTTTTGTTAGGGTTTGATCCCTAGTATCCACTATGTTCTGAGATTGATGTTGCTATGACTTTGCTATGCTTAATGCTTGTCACTAGGGCCCGAGTGCCATGATTTCAGATCTGAACCTATTATGTTTTCATGAATATATGTGAGTTCTTGATCCTATCTTGCAAGTCTATAGTCACCTACTATGTGTTATGATCCGGCAACCCCGAAGTGACAATAATCGGGACCACTCCCGGTGATGACCATAGTTTGAGGAGTTCATGTATTCACTATGTGTTAATGCTTTGTTCCGGTACTCTATTAAAAGGAGGCCTTAATATCCCTTAGTTTCCATTAGGACCCCGCTGCCACGGGAGGGTAGGACAAAAGATGTCATGCAAGTTCTTTTCCATAAGCAGAACTTGGAGATTTGTCATTTTTGTATCATTTATTCTGTGCATCTTTTGAGCATGAGCTCCACATGTGTTTTGAAGTATGCCATGCCATCTTTCCATTGGTATAGTCCATGTACTTTTGTGATCTCTGTGGTGACTAGCACAAGCATGCAAAGTAGGCCCTGTAATATTTCTGATTTCAGGGACTTAGTGATTTCTCCAAGTCCTTGTCTGCTGTAATTTTGTTGCCATGTAAACTTGATGCTACAGAGACATCCATGTATATTTTGAAGATGTTAAGTAAGGATGTTTTGTAGCTATAGTTGTAATTGATCCATTCCCGCAATTGTTTGGAATTATGGAGTGCCATAGCATGACTCAATCTTGCTCTACTTTTGCTATAAAATATTTCTGGCAGATTCTTGACATGATTTGCAATCTTGCCAAGCTTATTGTAGTTAATCCATACATGATATGCAATTGTTCTTGCCATGGTTAGCTTCATAAACATGCCATCTTGCTGTAGGTATGCTTGGTGTTTCATGCATTACTCTGTAGTGAGTGCATCAAGCTCACAAAGAGGCCTACATATTAATATTTCTGCCATGCTCTGTTTTCTGCTAAATCTGAAACCTGATAACGAAACTTGCTATGTTTACTTGCTTTCCACCATATCTTCTGTTCCTTTTTGGCTTATGGTCAGTAAGGGACTTTTGTCATGTGCATTTGGTAGAACACTACCATGCTTTGTTTTGCTATGTTAAGTTCTTGTAGCATGTTGATTTCGTGTTCTGAACATTGCTACCTGATGCTGTTCACTGCCATGTCCAGTTTTTCACCAAGTCTGTGAACCTGTAATCTTTTGCACTTTTGCCATGCTTGTTTGAGCTTGATATGTTGTGAACTAGCCGTAGCTCAGTGTTCATCTTTTGTCAAGCATCTCCTGTAGATTACTGCTATGTGCTTTGTTGCTATGTTGGGGTGCTGTAGCATTGCTGTTTGTTGTATTTTAAGTGCTATCTTGCTGTTTATCGCAGATTAGTGTCATTTTTGTTTTGCTTGCCATTTGCAAACCGTGCATCCGATTCCGGTGATCTTCATATCGATTTCGACCGAAATCATCCCATCTTTCCAGTGGCATGCTTGGTTTGCCAAGTTACTGCCATGTTCATCATTTTCCTTCCGGAGCACGCATACGCATCGCATATCATATCTTGCATATCATACATGTTTTGCATCATGTTGCTTGCGCATTTCTCGTTGTTGATTGTGGTTCCGTTTGTTTGTGTTCTTGTCTTGGGTAGAGCCGGGAGACGAGTTCGTGAACGAGGAACCTGTCGAGTACGCTTACGAGGATCAAGCTTTCAACAACTCTGAGAATCTTGCAGGCAAGATGACCACCCCTCGAAATCACTTCTATCTTTGCTATGCTAGTTGTTCGCTATATTGCCATGCTCCGCTACCTATCACTTGCTGTATCATGTCTCCCATTTTAGCCATGTCAGCCCTAACCATCCTTTCCTAGCAAACCATTGTTTGGCTAAGTTACCGCTTTTGCTCAGCCCCTCTTATAGCGTTGCTAGTTGCAGGTGAAGTTGAAGTTGTTCCATGTCGGAACATGGATATGTTGGGTTATCACAATATCTCTTATTTAATTAATGCATCTATATATTTTGGTAAAGGGTGGAAGGCTCGGCCTTATGCCTGGTGTTTTGTTCCACTCTTGCCGCCCTAGTTACTGTTATACCGGGATTATGTTCCTTGAGTTTGCGTTCCTTACGCGGTCGGGTGATTTATGGGACCCCCTTGACAGTTCGCCTTGAATAAAACTCCTCCAGCAAGGCCCAACCTTGGTTTTACCATTTGCGACCTATACCTTTTTCCCCCGGGTTTTCTAGAGCCCGAGGGTCATCTTTATTTTAAACCCCCGGGCCAGTGTTCCTCTGAGTGCTGGTCCAAACTAGAGCCCTTTGCAGCGCCACCTTGGGGAAACTCGAGGATTGGTTTTAGTTGTACGGACTGCTCATCCGGTGTGCCCTGAGAACGAGATATGTGCAGCTCCTATCGGGATTTGTCGGCACATTCGGGCGGCTTTGCTGGTCTTGTTTTACCATTGTCGAGATGTCTTGTAAACCGGGATTCCGAGACGGATCGGGTCTTTCCGGGAGAAGGTTTATCCTTCGTTGACCGTGAGAGCTTATGATGGGCTAAGTTGGGACACCCCTGCAGGGTATTATCTTTCGAAAGCCGTGCCCGCGGTTATGAGGCAGATGGGAATTTGTTAATGTCCGGTTGTAGATCACTTGTCACTTGACCCAAGTAAAATACATCAACTGCGTGTGTAGCCGTGATGGTCTCTTCTCGGCGGAGTCCGGGAAGTGAACACGGTCTGAGTTATGTATGACGTAAGTAGGTGTTCAGGACCTCTTCTTGGTCATTGCTAGATGACGTCCGTTCCATTGCTTCTCTTCTCGCTCTCATTTGCGCAAGTTAGCCACCATATATGCTTTTGCCGCTGCAGCTCCACCTCTCTGCACCATCTTTTCCTACAAGCTTAAATAGTCTTGATCTCGCGGGTGTGAGATTGCTGAGTCCCCGTGACTCACAGATTCTACCAAAACAGTTGCAGGTGCCGACGATGCCAGTGCAGATGATGGCGTCGATCTCAAGTGGGAGTTCGACGAGGAACGTGGTCGTTACTATGTGTCTTTTCCTGATGATCAGTAGTGGAGCCCAGTTGGGACGATCGGGGATCTAGCATTTGGGGTTGTCTTATTTTCATCTGGATTTTGACCGTAGTCGGTCTATATGATTGTATTGTGGATGACGTATGAATGTTATTTATGTATTGTGTGAAGTGGCGATTGTAAGCCAACTCTTTATCCCATTCTTGTTCATTACATGGGATTGTGTGAAGATGACCCTTCTTGCGACAAAACCACTATGTGGTTATGCCTCTAAGTCGTGCCTCGACATGTGGGAGATATAGCCGCATCGTGGGCGTTACACCCGGGAGGGACCCCGTCAGGGATTGCGGCAGCTATGGGCTGCCCTAGGTCGATTCCCTCACCCCTAGAGCCTCGGGATTCGCAGCTTCTCAAACTCGAGGAACAACGAAGAACGAGAGAGAAAAAACGGTGGAGAGATAAAACGTAGATTGAAAAAGTAGTATATTGATTTGATCGATTGTGTTTTGTTCAATCGGCCATCACCCCCAACATATATAAGAGGCGTCTAGACTTCCCATACAAGTAAAGGATTCATCTAGGCTTTCCTTACAAAAAATTACATCAATTCACGTCCTAGAGTCCTATTTCTATTCCAACTCAGTTTCAGTCTGAATCTGGCCCAACTTCTGTCTTCCTCCTTGCGCGGGCCGTCGAGCTTGCATATGATCTCCGATCAAGACGGCCCAAATGTCAAACTTGTGCGCCTCGACAAGGCAAACAACTCTCATGTTGATCACTTTTTCAAATAAGGCCATCTTGAATACCTTTCAGGGTCATCTTTACCTTCCAGTCGGACTCGGTCTTACAACAGACTGGATTATCCGAGTCTCGTAGTAAATTTGCAGGCCATATAGTATCTTAGATGATGATGACTCCAAACAAAAGTTTACCGTCTTGATAATAAGCACAACTTCCGTATTGAATACTTCTCCATCCGAGGTCATCTTGACAAACTTTCGGGCACATGTTCAGTTTCACTCGGATTCGAGCTCATCCACTCGGATATTAGAGTCTTTCACTCGGATCGTCTGACTGGACTTTTTCACTCGGATGTTAGAATTTTTCACTCGGAAGACAATCTTTCACTCGGATGACTATATTTCACTCGGAAGACAATCTTTCACTCGGATGTCTATATTTTCACTCGGAAGACAATATCTTACTCGATCAGCAAGTTTTTATTTCGATGGTAATCTTTTCACTCGGAATATTTTCACCTGGAGGACAATTTCACCCGGATGACTATATTTTCACTCCGATGATAACAAGTTCACTCAGACGGCAAACTTTCACTCGATCAGTAAGTTTTCACTTGGATGGTAAGCTTTCCACTCGGATTTCCCGACTGAAAACATAGCCTGATCTTGATTTGTCTCTCCAGAACTCATACAACCTCGAATTGAGACAAGTTATATATGCAAATCGATCGACTCGACAAGACAAAACTTTCTCGTGTTGAAGGTTTTTCGATTCAAGGCCTTCTTGAGGTCCGAATTGCTCGCGCGGCCCATCAGACACGGTGTCTCGTACCTTGCGCCATATTTCC
The DNA here is from genome assembly GCF_018294505.1 of Triticum aestivum. Lineage (NCBI taxonomy): Eukaryota > Viridiplantae > Streptophyta > Magnoliopsida > Poales > Poaceae > Triticum > Triticum aestivum. The sequence continues at coordinate 467,509,822 of NC_057814.1, read as the reverse complement.
GTTTAGGTTTGGTCTGCAATGTATTGCCTCTAACTTTTGCATACGAACTCGGATTGAGATGATTTATATATAAAAATTGATTGCCTCGACGAGACTAAGACATTTCCTTTAGAGTCCTTCTTCATCCGAGGTGGTCTTGAAAGTATGATCGGCCGAAAACCACTCGGAACATTGAATTCTGCCACTCGGAGTACAATTTCGATCCCTAAGATGGATTCGGATGATGATAACCTAAACATCAAAATTGTTCCAATCGACGATGTGAAACTTTCCATGCTGAAATCCTTTCACTCGAAGCCATCTCATTTTCTTTTATGCCATGCCAAAATCTGATGTCAACACATGGCCCCCTGTTTTTCGGCTTAGCTTGCACGCCGAAAAATAATATGCACGGTGTTTGTTCTAATGACGATGTCAACACTCCATCAGCCATTTATTTTTCTTAGGGTGATAATTATGTATCGGTCATGTTTGTGCTAAGGGCGATAATCATATATCGGCCATTGCCTACTTAGGCTTCTTGCCACACACTCGGGTGGTATTTCTTCAAATACTTGCCATTGAGAGCTCGAGGTAACAATGCCCTTGTACGGATTCCACCAAATATGAGGTCCCGGGAACTACTCTTTTAATCCTAAAAGGACCTTCCCAACTTGGAGACCACTTCCCGAATTTTCGATCTCTTGAACCAATCGGCAGAATCACTTTCCGGACGATATCACCAACTTGAAAATTCTTCAACTTACTTTCTTATTGTAAGCTCTTGCTACTCTCAACTTATCTCTCTCTATGGCCTTCAAAGCAGCCAAACGTTTATTGGCAACCTCATAAATATTGTCCATCATCAAGTTATAAAAGTCTATTGCCGATAAATCATTTTCTTTGGCTATTCTCAAAGCATTCAAATTTACTTCCACCGGCAAACAGCCTCCTGACCATACACTAGCTCATATGGAGTCACCTTCGTAGCACCATGCCTTGAGATTCTATGTGCCCATAAAGCTTCAGACAACAACTCATGCCATCTCCTTGGATTATCCTCAATCTTCTTCTTGATGAGCTTGATTAAAATTTTATTGCTAGACTCAGCTTGTCCATTAGCTTGGGCATAATACGGAGAGGAATTGAGCAATTTTATGTTATAAGATTCGGCAAACTCTCTGACTTGGTGTGACATGAAAGATGAACCTTGATTTGTAGTTAAGGTTTGAGGAATATCGAATCTATGAATAATGTGCTCGGTTATGAATTGAATTACCTCTGTATGTGTCATGTTCTTGACAGGTACTGCTTCAGACCATTTTGTGAAATAATCAGTTGCCACCAATACGAACCGATGCCCCTTTGAGGAAGATGGATGAATTTGCCGAATAAAGTCTAAAACCCATCCTCTAAAAGGCCACGGCTTGATAATAGGATGCAACATAGCAGCAGGAGCCAATTGAATATCACCAAATTTTTAACAAGCTTCGCACCCTTTATAATATTTGAAGCAATCATTAATCATATTCGGCCAATAAACCCAGCACGTCGCAATAACCATTTCATCTTGGGAGCCGACTAGTGAGTGCCAAAAATGCCTTCATGTACCTCTCCCATAGCAACTCTTGCCTAGTCCTCGTCCAAGCACTTTAGAAGAACATCATCGACTGTTCGGCGATAAAGACCATCATCTCTCATCGTATACTTGAAAGCCATACGCCGAATAGCCTTGTCCACCCTTTCACTCGGATTGCGCAGGTAATCAACAATGGGCTTCCTCCAGTCAGAATTGTCATCTGCACTAGATTTTTTGTTAATGACCGAATCAGTGGGTTCTGGTTCGGCCTCTTACATACTGGTAAGACAAGACATCGGTTTTTAAGAAATATGAAACATGCCATGATCAACATGATATCCGGATGCTTGTTGTGCCAACTCATTTGCTTTCCAATTGTCATGTCTAGATATATGAGCAATGCTAAAACAATCCAAAGTAGAAATTATATCGAGACATTTATCAAGATAAACATTAAGTGATTCATCCAAACACTGAAAGACTTTGGATATTTGCTGCACCACTAGTAACGAATCACCATAAGCTTCAATATGTGTAACACCTATAGCAAGCAACATCTCTAGGCCGAATAACAATGCTTCATATTCGGCTTGATTGTTTGTGCAAAAATATTCTAAGCGGCATGAGGCTTCGAAAACAGCACCATGAGGAGATATATAAACAATACCAACACCTTGGCTGTTGCTACAAACTGAACCATCAAAGTATAATCTCCATGGTACTAAGGAAACAAGGTTTATATCAACATCATGCTTGTCATTAATCCAATGCTCAGCGATAAAATTAGCAACAATTTGGCCTTTCATGGATTTTAGAGATTCATAAGCCAAATCATATCCAATGAAAGCATAAGCCCACTTGCCAATTCTACCACTAAGAATTGGCCTATGCAGAATGTATTTAATGATATCGGTTTGACAAGCTACTATGCAATCACTCAGCACTAGATAATGTCTCAATTTTGTGCAAGCATGATATAAGCATAGACATAGTTTTTCAATAAATGTATACCTTATCTCGGCGTCCAACAAGCGCCTACTCAAATATGTAATAGCATGTTATTTTCCTTCGGTATCTTGAGTCAAAGCAGCACCAATAACACCTTCTTCTGCTGCAATGTAAAGCTTAAAGGGCTCTCTATGCTTGGGTGCTTTCATCACCGGAGGAGTGCACAAATAATTCTTGATCATGTCAAATGCTTCTTGCTGTTTTGCTCCCCAAATAAAATCAACATCATTCTTTAATCGAAGGATAGGAGTAAACGCATCAACCTTCCCTAACAGATTAGCTATGAACCTCCTCAAATAATTGACCTTGCCAAGGAACTTTTGCATATCTCTCTTGCATGTTGGAGCCTCCACTTATGTATAGCCTCTATCTTTTTGGGATCAATCCCTATGCCATCTTCATGAATAATAAAACCCAAAAACTTGCCACCTGACACGCCAAATGCACACTTCAAAGGATTCATCTTCAGTCCATACTTTTTCATTCTTTCAAAAGCTAAACGCAAATCGGCCAAGTGAGATTCAAAAGCATCTGATTTTACAACAATATCATCAATATAGACTTCAAGTATGACACCGAATAAATCATGAAAAAACAAATTCATAGCACTTTGATATGTGGCTCCAGCATTTTTTAATCCAAATGTCATCACCGTCCACTCGAATAAACCAAGGAAACCACGACATCGAAAAGCTGTCTTGGACTTCGGCCATAAAAATTTATTGTATCCGGCATTACCATCTAGAAAGCTAATAACCTTGTGTCCAGAAGCATCATTAATAAGCATATCGGCTATTGGCATGGGATACTCATCTTTGGGTGTAGCCCTATTCAAATCTCTGAAGTCAATGCACACCCTCAACTTGCCGGATCCTTTCTTCTCCACTGGTACAATGTTCGAAATCCACTCGGCATACCTACAAGGTCGGATAAAATTAGCTTTACGCAAACGACTGATCTCCTCCTTGATCCGGTCATATGTTTTTGGGTTAAACTTTCTGGCCGATTGTTTGTAAGGTTGAAAACTGGCCTTTATAGGTAACCGATGCTCCACTAGCTCTCAGCTTAAACCTGGCATCTCATGATACTCCCATGCAAAGCAACAAACATATTCTTTCAATAGCTCGATTAACTTAGCTTTACAATGGGCTTTCAAATTTTTGTTTACAAACGTCAGTCGAGTGACTGAACCATCTCCAATATCTATCTCTTCTAATAGACCGGCTGATGTAAAACCTTGTCCAAGTTTATCCATGTCATCCAACTCCTCTATAGACTCATACATATCGTTCTCGCTAGACCGATATTTATTTACAAGACGTTTTTGTAACCACTCAGAGCTAGAATCCATTTAAACATATCATACCTTGGAGCCAATTGCATTCAGTCGGCTTTAAAGAGACAGGCACGAAACCATTCTTGGTCGTGCTGAGAAAATCAAACTCTGACAAGTCACGCCCCGTCAAGCAAGTAGCATTGGGATGTTGCCAATCCACCGATGCATCGGCCAAAGCAACACAGGCTGAGTTATCTGCATGAATGACTTCCACTTCATCATCAACCCACTGAATCAAAAACTGGTGCATAGTGGATGGCACGCACTGGTTTGCATGAACCCAATCACGGCCTAGTATGACATTGTAGTTACCTTGCACCTCAGCGACAAAGAACGCAATAGCCAAAGTTTTGCTTCCGACTGTAAGTTCCACATACATCACACCTTTGGCTTCAGTTTTCTCTTTGCCTTCAAATCCATTGAGCACCATATTGGTCTTGATCAATTCTTGATCAGGCAAACCCAATTTTTTGAAGACCGAATAGGGCATAAGATTTACCACAGCACCTCCATCAACCAGCATTCGACTGAGTGGTGATCCGTTGATATGACCTCTAAGATACAACGGTTTCATATGTGTCACTTGGTCTTTTGGTTTCTCGAATATTGCATTTTTAGGGCCAAAATCCAGCTGAGCCACCTCCCCTTCCTCATCTACAACACAAAACTCAGCAGGTAAGTACTATACCATATTGATATCCATACCTTCATGAACCGGCGTAGACTCATAGTCCAACACATCAGCCTCCTCCTCGAGTGCATCTACCGATTCTGAAATTTGTCCGAGCGAGGATAAAGTACTAGGTGATGTGGACAATGTAATAATTGCGTCGTCCTCTCTTGGTGGCGCAGGTGTTGTTGCGATAGATGTAGAAGCTAATGTATCCTATATTTGTTTAGGCCTCCACACTTGTTTTGCTAGAACCATGGGCCGAGTGTCATTGAACAACTTATCCCTTTGCTTCTCGGTCTCCTGTGTCTGCCATCTCTTGACTCCTTAACCTCTGTAGTTTCCTCTTCTATGTCTTTGTTAGCCCTGGAGGACACCACTTTGGCTGAGTGTATTTAGGATCTCTCATCTTTATTTGGATGGTGCTTGCTTCATGGTCATTAGCCGACTGCTTTGGCGTGATAGCAAGTATCGGCTCAGTCGGATTGTTGTGCACAATCGGCTGCTGTATGGTGAATGTTTCGGTGCCCAAGATGAGTGAGTCGGCATCCATTTTCTCCTTGCCTTTTCCTGACTCAACTGATGCAGCACTTGGTGACTTAACACGCCATTCTTTTCGACTTTCCATATGCATGAAATTTCCACTCGGGTGCACCTTTTTACTCTGATGGAATCCACTCGGATGGAATTCACTCGGATGGAATTCAGTCGGATGGAATCTACTTGGCCACATTTTTTCACTCGGATAGCTTCCACCTGGGTGCATTCTTACACTAGGATAGTTTCTACTCGGTCGCATATTTTGACCAGCCGACTGATAGTCACCAATGTTCAGTCGGCCATTATATGAGTAGTCAAGTCGATCCCAAACAGATTGTCTTTGCTCTTCTAGAAACGGCACCCTTGATCCACTCGGTTTCATATAATGACTGAACATATCAGCTGATGGTGACCTTGGTCGGTTCAAGTCTAATGGCCGGTTAGAGCTAGAATCGGCCGACTGATTGGCATACTTGGACAGTAACATGTCAAAAGTTGGCCTGATCTGCTTGCGTTGTACTTTAGCTTCATTCCTCTTCCACTTGTGAACTTCTGGACTCTTGGGCTTAACAAATTTAACTCGAGTGTATTGTTGTACGTGTGCTTGCCCCCCCCCCCCCCCCCCGAGTGTAGGATTCTTGATGGTGATTTTGATCACTTCCTTGACATTGGGTTGTTTATCAAGCACGATCTGTCTCCCCAAGACCTTGTCGCCCTCCTTGTCTTTCCTGGGCTCACCAACAATGACATTAGCTTTATTAGCAGATTCGGCTACCTCCAGCCGAATGAGTAGCTTCTTCCACTCCAAATTCATGGTATTCATTGGAAAAGGCTGTTTATCAACTTGCATCTCAGAAAAGTTCAATCGTCCATCATTAATGGACGATTGTATCTGTCGTCGAAAAATGTTGCAATCATTAGTAGCATGAGAAAAAGAATTACGATACTTGCAATAAGCGCGCCATTTCAGCTCTTCAAATGACGGTAAAGTATGAGATATTCTAATAATCTTAGCCTACAGCAAAGCATCAAATATTCTATCACACTTAGCAATGTTAAAAGTAAACTTCATCTCTTCATCATGATTCTTATGAATCGGTTTCAGATCATTGCAAGTAAAGGGTTTGGCCTTAGATGGCCAAACAAATTCAGTAGCAAAAACATCACCCTCATCGTCCAACTGATCACTATCATATTCAACCATATTCATCTTTGGACGATTGGCTTTGTATCTATGCACTTCTTTGAGATCTTTGCTTCGGCTTCCCTAAGCCAAAGCCCTTTTTAAGACTTGGTTGATATTTAAAAACTCATAGCCTTCTAGCTTTTCTCTAATGGGAGTTCTCAAACCACTCAGCACTAGGTCTGCCAAGTCCCTCTCGGTTACCACCAAACTAAAACACCGGTTTTTTGTTTCTCTGAATCTCTTGACGTAATCGGAGACCGATTCATCATGCTTCTATTTAACCGATGTTAGATGTGACAACTTGAGTTCATTGTCGCCACTATAAAAGTGATCATGAAATTTCTGCCCTAGCTGCGACCAAACTTGAATGGAACCATGTGGTAAAGAAGAAAACCATGAAAATGTGGTACCAGTTAATGATAGAGGAAATAAATGCACTTTCAACTCATTTAGTGAGCCTGCTTCACCTAATTGTGCCAAGCATTGACTAACATGCTCCCATGTGGTTTTTGTGCCTTCTCCATTAAACTTAACAAAATCTGGAATTTTATATCCTAGATGGCATCAAAGTACTCGGGGTACGGCTTTTGGTAAATTCGATTCCGAGGTAACTCAACTCCAAAATTTTCTCGAAGCATCTTAGCCATCTCCTCTCTAAGATTAGCTAGACCATCATCCATAGTGGATGATGCATCTTGTGGCAGTGGCATAGGAGGAGTAGGGTTACTAGCTGTAGGTAGGAATTGTGGCATGTATGTCGACCCATAATTTGGTAGTGGTCGAGTGGTTGTAGCTGTAGGTAGGGTTTGGTTCGGCGTTGCCACCGAACCTAGCATGCTCATAACAGGATTAATGGGTGCAGCCACAATCTGATTTGTTTGGGTAGGATAATAAGCCATCGGCACGGGAGGCGCCGATGAAATAGGTAAAGCCAGATTAGGGTTTTGCACACTAGCAACTACACCATCATTACCATTAGACGATTGAGATATATTCTTCTGAACATTAGTATTTTCAATGAAAGTTTGATAGACCAGATTGTTACCATCAGCAATACGACTCTCAATCTCAGCCCACTATTCAGGAGAAAAGGTAGTACTCACAGAGGGTTTAACCTGTTCGGCTTGAAGAGGAGGGAACTTGATTTCTTCAATCGAAGTGATGTTGCCTTGGCGATCCTTCTTGAACTTTGCAAGAAACTCCTGCAAATCCTTCTCTTCGCGCGCCTTGTACTCCTCATAGACTTGGCAATGATTGGTCGATATCTCATCAAGACTGGGCTTAATGATGTTATCGGCGTCTACCTCGGATGGCTTGGGAAGATCGTACATGGTGGATGATGATGATTGATCTTCGTTCCCCAGCGGAGTCGCCAAAAAGTGTGTTCACACATGAACACGTCACGTGTACCACAACGCCAGGGGTGATGCACCGCAGCTCACGTCGAAGGAGACCCGACCGACAGCGCGATACGCAAGACAGTCGGCAGGCGCTTTTGCAGACCCGAAACCCCGCGCACCCGGGAGGGACCCCGTCAGGGATTGCGGCGGCTATGGGCTGCCCTAGGTCGATTTGCTCAGCCCTAGAGCCTCGGGATTCGTAGCTTCTCAAACTCGAGGAACAACGAAGAACGAGAGAGACAAAATGGTGGAGAGATAAAACGTAGATTGAAAAAGTAGTATATTGATTTGATCGATTGTGTGTTGTTCAATCGGCCATCACCCCCAACATATATAAGAGGCTGCTGGACTTCCCGTACAAGTAAAGGATTCATCTAGACTTTTCTTACAAAAAATTACATCAATTCACGTCCTAGAGTCCTAGTTCTATTCCAACTCGGATTCGGTCTGAATCTGACCCAACTTCTGTCTTCCCCCTTGCGCGGGCCATCGAGCTTGCATATGATCTCTGATCAAGACGGCCCAAATATCAAACTTGTGCGCCTCGACGAGGCGAACAACTCTCAAATTGATCACTTTTTCAAATAAGGCCATCTTGAATACTTTTCAAGGTCATCTTTACCTTCCAGTCGGACTCGGTCTTGCAGCAGATCGGATTATCCAAGTCTCATAGTGAATTTGCAGGCCATATACTATCTCTGATGATGATGACTCCAAAACAAAAGTTTACCGTCTTGATGATACGCACAACTTCCATATTGAATACTTCTCCATCCGAGGTCTGATACGTCCATTTTGCAGCATGCTTTTATATCGATATTTATTGCATTATGGGCTGTTATTACACATTATGTCACAATACTTATGCCTTTTCTCTCTTATTTTACAAGGTTTACATGAAGAGGGAGAATGCCGGTAGCTGGAATTCTAGGCTGGAAAAGGAGCAAATATTAGAGACCTATTCTGCACAACTCCAAAATTCCTGAAACTCCACGAAAGTCAGTTTTGGAACACATTAAAAATATTGGGCGAAGAAAGCACCAGAGGGGGGCCACCCACCGTCCACGAGGGTGGAGGGCGCGCCCTACCCCCCTGGGCGCGCCCCCTGCCTCGTGGGCCACCTGGAAGCCCCCCGATGCCCATCTCCTGGTATAAGGTGTCTTTCGCCCTAGAAAAAATAAGAAGGAAGCTTTCGGGACGAAGCGCCGCTGTCTCGAGGCGGAACCTAGCGAAACCAATCTAGGGCTTCGGCGGAGCTGTTCTGCCGGGGAAACATCCCTCCGGGAGGGGGAAATCATCACCATCAATCCTCTCATCGGGAGGGGGTCAATCTCCATCAACATCTTCACCAGCACCATCTCCTCTCAAACCCTAGTTCATCTCTTGTATCCGTTCTTTGTCTCAAAACCTCAGATTGGTACATGTGGGTTGCTAGTAGTGTTGATTACTCCTTGTAGTTGATGCTAGTTGGTTTATTCGGAGGAAGATTATATGTTCAGATCCTTTATGCATGTTAATACCCCTCTGATTATGAACATGAATATGATTTATGAGTAGTTACGTTTGTTCCCGAGGACATGGGAGAAGTCTTGTTATAAGTAGTCATGTGAATTTGGTGTATGTTGTCTTTCCTCTAGTGGTGTTATGTGAACGTCGACTACATGACACTTCACCATTGTTTGGGCCTAGGGGAAGGCATTGGGAAGTAATAAGTAGATGATGGGCTGCTAGAGTGACAGAAGCTTAAACCCTAGTTTATGCGTTGCTTCGTAAGGGGCTGATTTGGATCCATATGTTTCATGCTATGGTTAGGTTTACCTTATTTCTTCTTTCGTAGTTGCAGATGCTTGCGAGGGGGGTTAATCATAAGTGGGATGCTTTTCCAAGGAAGGGCAGTACCCAAGCACCGGTCCACCCACATATCAAATTATCAAAGTAACGAACGCGAATCATATGAGCATGATGAAAACTAGCTTGACGATAATTCCCATGTGTCCTCATGAGCGCTTTCCATTATATAAGAGTTTGTCCAGGCTTGTCCTTTGCTACAAAAAGGATTGGGCCACCTTGCTGCACCTTGTTTACTTTTGTTACTTGTTACCCGTTACGAATTACCTTATCACAAAACTATCTGTTACCGATAATTTCAGTGCTTGCAGAGAATAGCTTACTGAAAACTGCTTGTCATTTCCTTCTGCTCCTCGTTGGGTTCGACACTCTTAGTTATCGAAAGGACTACGATAGATCCCCTATACTTGTGGGTCATCAAGACTCTTTTCTGGCGCCGTTGCCGGGGAGTGAAGCGCCTTTGGTAGGTGGAACTTGGTAAGGAAAAAATTATATAGTGTGCTGAAATATACTGTCACTTGTTACTATGGGAAATAATCCTTTGATGGGCTTGTTCGGGGTATGTTCACCCCGACCAGTAGAGCAAAGAGTTGCTCCTCAACCTACTGAACATGCTGAAAATGTTTACTTTGAAATTCCTTCGGGTATGATAGAGAAACTGCTAGCTAATCCTTTTACAGGAGATGGAACATTACATCCCGATATGCACCTAATCTATGTGGATGAAGTTTGTGGATTATTTAAGATTGCAGGTATGCCCGAGGATGTTATCAAGAAGAAGGTCTTCCCTTTATCTTTGAAGGGAAAGGCATTGACATGGTTTAGGCTATGTGATGATATTGGATCATGGAACTACAACCGATTGAAATTGAAATTTCATCAGAAGTTTTATCCTATGCATCTGGTTCATCGTGATCGTAATTATATATATAATTTTTGGCCTCATGAAGGAGAAAGTATCGCTCAAGCTTGGGGGAGGCTTAAGTCAATGTTATATTCATGCCCCAATCATGAGCTCTCAAGAGAAATTATTATTCAAAAAATTTATGCTCGGCTTTCTCTCAATAATCGCTCCATGCTCGATACTTCTTGTACTGGTTCTTTTATGATGAAGACTATTGAATTCAGATGGGATTTATTGGAAAGAATTAAACGCAACTCTAAAGATTGGGAACTCGACGAAGGTAAGGAGTCAGGTATAACACCTAAGTTCGATTGTGTTAAATCTTTTATGGATACCGATGCTTTTCGTGAATTTAGCACTAAATATGGACTTGACTCTGAGATAGTAGCTTCTTTCTGTGAATCATTTGCTACTCATGTTGATCTCCCTAAGGAGAAGTGGTTTAAATATCATCATCCCAATGAAGTAAAAGTAGTTGAACCTATTAAAGTTGAAGAAAAGACTATCAACTATAATGTTGATCCTATTGTTCCTACCGCTTATATTGAGAAACCACCTTTCCCTATTAGAATAAAGGATCATGCTAAAGCTTCAACTGTGGTTCGTAAGAGTAATGCTAGAACATCTACACCCCCTGAGCAAATTAAAGTTGAACCTAGTATTGCTATGGTTAGAGATCTCTTGGTCGATAATATTATGGGCATGTTATTTACTTCTGTAATGAAGCTGCTAGAATTGCTAGACCCGATACTAAACATAAACATAGACTTGTTGTAGGCATGCCTGTTGTTTATGTTAAAATAGGAGATTATTTCTATCATGGCTTATGTCATATGGGTGCTAGTGCAAGTGCAATACCTCATTCCTTATACGAAGAAATTATGCATGATATTGCACCCGCTGAGATAGAAGATATTGATGTTACAATTAAGCTCGCCAATAGAGATACTATTTCACCAATTGGGATTGTTAGAGATGTTGAAGTCTTGTGTGGGAAAATTAAATATCCTACTGATTTTCTTGTTCTTGGTTCCCCACAAGACGACTTTTGTCCCATTATATTTGGTAGACCCTTCTTGAATACTGTTAATGCTAGGATAGACTGCGAAAAGGATATTGTTACTGTTGGTTTAGGGATATGTCTCATGATTTTAATTTTGCTAAATTTCGTAGACAACCCCCTGATAAAGAATTGCCTATTAAAGATGAAATTATTGGTCTTGCTTCTATTGCCATGCCTCCTAATGATCCTTTAGAACAATATTTGCTAGACCATGAAAATGATATGTTTATGAAAGAAAGAAGGGAAATAGATGAAGTATTCTTTAAAGAGGGACCTATTTTGAAACACAACTTGCCTGTTGAAATCTTAGGGGATCCTCCTCCACCCAAGGGTGATCCCGTGTTTGAGCTTAAACCATTACCTGATACTCTTAAATATTCTTATCTTGATGAAAAGAAGATATATCCTGTTATTATTAGTGCTAACCTTTCAGAGCAGGAAGAAGATAAATTATTGAAAACTCTGAAGAAGCACCCTGCTGCTATTGGATATATTCTCGATGATCTTAAGGGCATTAGTCCCACTCTATGACAGCACAAAATAAAATTGGAGAAAGACGCTAAACCGGTTGTTGATCACCAATGACGGTTATCCTAAGATGAAAGAAGTGGTAAGAAAGGAAATACTAAAGCTTCTGGAGGCAGGTATAATTTATCCCGTTGCTGATAGTCAGTGGGTAAGCCCTGTCCATTGTGTCCCTAAGAAGGGAGGTATTACTGTTGTTCCTAATGATAAAGATGAATTGATCCCACAAATAATTGTTACAGGTTATAGAATGGTAATTGAATTCCTCAAATTAAATAAAGCTACTAAAAAGGATCATTACCCTTTACCTTTTATTGATAAAATGCTAGAAAGATTATCCAAACATACACATTTTTGCTTTCTAGACGGTTATTCTGGTTTCTCCCAAATACCTGTGTCAAAAGAGGATCAGGAAAAGACCACTTTTACTTGCCCTTTCGGTACCTTTGCTTATAGACGTATGCCTTTTGGTTTATGTAATGCTCCTGCTACCTTTCAAAGATGTATGACTGCTATATTCTCTGACTTTTGGGAAAAGATTGTTGAGGTTTTCATGGATGATTTCTTCGTGTATGGAACTTCTTTTCATGATTGCTTAAGTAACCTTGATCGAGTTTTGGAGAGATGTGAAGAAACTAATCTTGTCTTGAATTGGGAGAAGTGGCACTTTATGGTTAATGAAGGTATTGTCTTGGGGCATAAAATTTCTGAAAGAGGTATTGAAGTTGATAAAGCTAAAGTTGATGCTATTGAAAAGATGTCGTGTCCTAAGGACATTAAAGGTATAAGAAGTTTCCTTGGTCATGCCGGTTTCTATAGGTGGTCATTAAAGACTTCTCAAAAATTTCTAGGCCTATGACTAATCTATTACAAAAAGATGTTCCTTTTGTCTTGGATGATGATTGTTTAGAAGCATTTGAAATACTTAAGAAAGCCTTGATTTCTGCACCTATTGTTCAGCCACCTGATTGGAATTTACCCTTTGAAATTATGTGTGATGCTAGTGATTATGCTGTAGGTGCTGTTTTAGGACAAAGAGTTGATAAGAAATTAAATGTTATCCAATATGCTGGTAAAACTCTAGACAGTGCCCAGAGAAATTATGCTACTACTGAAAAAGAATTTTTAGCAGTTGTATTTGCTTGTGATAAGTTCAGACCTTATATTGTTGATTCTAAAGTAACTATTCACACTGATCATGCTGCTATTAAATATCTTATGGAAAATAAAGATGCTAAACCTAGACTTATTAGACGGGTTCTGTTGCTACAAGAATTTGATTTGCATATTATTGATAGAAAGGGAGCTGAGAACCCCATTGCAGACAACTTATCTAAGTTAGAGAATGTTCTTGATGACCCACTACCTATTGATGATAGCTTTCCTGATGAACAATTAGCTATCATAAATGCTTCTCGTACTGCTGCATGGTATGCTGATTATGCTAATTACATTGTTGCTAAATTTATACCACCTAGTTTCACATACCAGCAAAAGAAAAAGTTTTCTATGATTTAAGACATTACTTATGGGATGACCCACACATTTATAAAGAAGGAGTAGATGGTGTTATTAGATGTTGTGTACCTGAGCATGAACAGGAACATATCCTACGCAAGTGTCACTCCGAGGCTTATGGAGGACACCACGCTGGAGATAGAACTGCACATAAGGTATTGCAATCCGGTTTTTATTGGCCTACTCTAAAGATGCCTGTAAGTTTGTCTTGTCCTGTGATGAATGTCAAAGAATTGGTAATATTAGTAGACGTCAAGAAATGCCTATGAACTATTCACTTGTTATTGGACCATTTGATGTTTGGGGCTTTGATTATATGGGACCGTTTCCTTCCTCTAATGGGTATACACATATTTTAGTTGTTGTTGATTACGTTACTAAGTGGGTAGAAGCTATTCCAACTAGTAGTGCTGATCATAACACCTCTATTAAGATGCTTAAAGAAGTTATTTTTCCGAGGTTTGGATTCCCTAGGTACTTAATGACTGATGGTGGTTCACATTTTATTCATGGTGCTTTTCGTAAAATGCTTGCTAAGTATGATGTTAATCATAGAATTGCATCTCCATACCACCCCCAGTCTAGTGGTCAAGTAGAACTGAGTAATAGGGAGATTAAATTAATTTTGCAAAAGACTGTTAATAGATATAGAAAGAATTGTTCCAAGAAACTTGATGATGCATTATGGGCCTATAGAACTGCATATAAAAATCCTATGGGTATGTCTCCGTATAAAATGGTTTATGGAGAAGCATGTCACTTACCTCTCGAACTAGAACATAAGGCATATTGGTCCATTAAAGAGCTCAATTATGATCTCAAACTTGCCGGTGAGAAGAGACTATTTGACATTAGCTCACTTGATGAGTGGAGAACCCAGGCCTATGAGAATGCCAAACTGTTTAAAGAAAAGGTTAAAAGATGGCATGACAAAAGCATACAAAAGCGTGAGTTTAATGTAGGTGATTATGTTCTGTTATACAACTCTCGTTTAAGATTTTTTGCAGGAAAACTCCTCTCTAAATGGGAAGGTCCTTGCGTTATTGAGGATGAACTGTCAAAGAATCAAACATTATATCTCAGGTAATCCCATAAATGTTGAAACCAATGTTATTGACACCGTGACCCCGGAGGAGTAATAAGGGACACTTTCCAGAACATTTCAGACTCTGAAAAGGAATAGGTATGTGGTATGGTAAGTAAACCGACTCCAAAACAGTTCTAATAGAAATTGTTCTCCGTTTTGGAATATTTAAGGAAATAGGAAAATAAGAAGTAGTCCGAAAGGGACACGAGGCATCCACGAGGGTGGAGGGCGCGCCCTACCCCCTGGGCGCGCCCCCTGCCTCGTGGGCACCTCGTGTGCCCTCCTGACTCCGTTTTCTTGCGCGATACTTCTTTTGGTCGGTAAAAATTCATTATATAATCTCCCGAAAGTTTTGACCACCGTACCACGACACAATCCTCTATTTTTGTTTTGAGTTGTTTCTACAGCAGATTTAGTGCAAGATGTTGTCTGAAGACTCCGACGGAGAGAGCTATGTCTCACATCTCATTGTTGGCCCAAAGATCTACGGGGACCTATCTCCTTATGGTCGAACTACAGATGAGGAGGAGGATGCTCATTTGATGAGGATCGATGATTCAAGTTCGGAGGAGGAGGATGTTCCTCTACCTCAACCTGGGGATATGCACGTGAAGTTCAAGAAGTCTAGTCTCCCTAAGAGGGCTAACCGATCTATTCCTTCTCGTTTTCGGCAGAAAAGCAAAGGAGATTTATGTAAAAAGAGATCTTGAAGCTGGAGTTGGAGGTCGATGATTTAAAGGAGGAAATTGCTCTCCTCAACTACAATATGAAAAAGTTGAAGGCACAATTAACATCATCAACAACTCCATCATCACCACCTCCGAAGAAAGAGACATAAATACATGGGTATGGGCACTCCCCTTGGCAACTGCCAAGCTTGGGGGAGGTGCCCCGGTATCGTATCACCATCACACTTCCATCTGTACCGTTTTTCTTAGTTCAATCCTTTTGGTTATATCTTGATCTAGTAGAATAAAGTTTAGTATGATCTAGCTTTGAGTTTTTGTGTTGATCCTTATCTATGTAATCGAGTCCGTGAGCTATATATAATAAAGATTAGTCTTGAGTCGAGGGCTTGGTTATCTTGCTATGATCTTGAGTCAAGATGGCAATGGGTCGGGTCGGCCCGTCGGGTCATTGACCTGGCCCAAAAAGTCGAGGCCAATGGGCCAAGTGAGTTGGCCTTGAAAGATATATGGGTCAGTGGAGCCGGCACCGTGCGACCCGATGGGTCAGACGGGTCGATCCGTTCTGGTACGGCAGTAGATACCATACAGACATACTGTGTGAGTTAATTGTATTCACCAACGGAGCTGCCGTGGCCTGTCCTGCCTAAAGCATTTTTTTACATAGGCAAAGTCCAATCCGTGAGCAGCCAGTTGAATGCACTGCGAGATTATTTCCCTGAGTATAGCTTACTGAATGCATTAGAGCTTTATCGTTCGTATTCTGAATGCCCAGCCTACTGCAGCCCTATCCACCGGAAGACAAGACAGGACCTACGCACCTGACATCCAAAATTATATATCTATTTAAAATACTTAGTATTGACTAATGCCCGGTAGTAGTATTAAAGCAGTATGGTTCAGAAAGTTTTTGGTCCTACTGTAGACTACCCGCCCTACTAGATGTAAGTGTGAATTAACTGGATTTTGGGTCAGCCTCATGTACCCAACGGGGCAGTGAGGCCACAAACTTTTGATGAAATGGGCCGACCTATGGCCTCACATATTGACCTTGGGGCCACAGGGCCAGGACCAAGGCCAGGTCTGGGTCGGACCATTCCCATCGTGAATCTTGAGGGGAAAAAAGAAGAAAGAAAAAGAAAAAGAAATAAAGAGATCATATTGATCTTATGGAGAGTAATGACTTCACATATAAAGAGTATGATGAATAAAAGTTGTTGAGAGCTGACAAACATAGTTTCGGTCATCGTTGCAATTAATAGGAAGTAATAAAAAAGAGAGGTTTTCACATATAAATATACTATCTTGGACATCTTTTATGATTGTGAGCACTCATTAAAATATGATATGCTAAAAAGTTGATGTTGGATAAGGAAGACAACGTAATGGGTTGTGTTTTCTTACATCCGAAATAAATTATATTGTCATGGATCATCCAACATGTTGAGCTTGCCTTTCCCCCTCATGCTAGCCAAATTCTTTGCACCAAATATCCTTGTGCTTCCAAATTCTTTCCCCCTCATACTTGTGCTTCCAAATATCCTTAAACCCAGCTTTGCCATGAGAGTCCACCATATATACCTATGGATTGAGTAAGATCCTTCAAGTAAGTTGTCATTGTTGCAAGCAATAAAAAATTGCTTTCTAAATATGTATGATCTATTAGTGTGGAGAAAATAAGCTTTATACGAGCTTGTGATATGGAAGAAATAAAAACGACGGACTGCATAATAAAGGTCCTTATCACAAGTGGCAATATAAAGTGACGTTCTTTTTGCATTAAGATTTTGTGCATCCAACCATAAAAGCACATGACAACCTCTACTTCCCTTTGCGAAGGGCCTATATTTTATTTGTATCTTATACCTTATACAAGAGTCATGGTGATCTTCGCCTTTCCTTTTTTACACTTTATCCTTTGGCAAGCACTATGTGTTGGAAAGATCCTGATATATATATATATATATATATATATATATCCAATTGGATGTGGGTTTTCATATAGCATTATTGTTGATGTTACCCTTGAGGTAAAAAGTTGGGAGGCAAAACTATAAGCCCCTATATTTCTCTGTGTCCGATTAAAACTTCATACCCATAAGTATTGCATCAGTGTTAGCAATTGTGACACACTAAATGATAGTTGAGTGTGTGGACTTGCTGAAAAGCTCTTATATTGACTCTTTCCGATGTTATGATAAATTGCAATTGCTTCAATGACTGAGATTATAATTTGATAGTTTTTCAATGAAGTTTCTGATTCATACTTGACATTGTGAATAGATTGTTACTTTAGCATAAGAAATCATATGACAATATATATATATGTTACTATTCTAAGAATGATCATGCTGCCCTCATGTCCGTATTTTATTTTATCGACACTTCTATCTCTAAACATGTGGACATTTTTCGGTATCGGCTTCCGCTTGAGGACAAGCGAGGTCGAAGCTTGGGGGAGTTGATATGTCCATTTTGCATCATGCTTTTATATCGATATTTATTGCATTATGGGCTGTTATTACACATTATGTCACAATACTTATGCCTTTTCTCTCTTATTTTACAAGGTTTACATGAAGAGGGAGAATGCTGACAGCTGGAATTCTGGGCTGGAAAAGGAGCAACTATTATAGACCTATTCTGCACAACTCCAAAAGTCCTGAAACTCCACGAAAGTCAGTTTTGCAATATATTAAAAATATTGGGCGAAGAAAGCACCAGGGGGGCCACCCACCATCCACGAGGGTGGAGGGCGCGCCCTAACCCCTGGGCGCACCCCCCTACCTCGTGGGCCACCTGAAAGCCCCCCGATGCCCATCTTCTGGTATAAGGTGTCTTTCGCCCTGGAAAAAATAAGAACGAAGCGCCGCCGTCTCGAGGCGGGACCTGGCGAAACCAATCTAGGGCTCCCGCGGAGTTGTTTTGCCAGGGAAACATCCCTCCGGGAGGGGGAAATCGTCACCATCAATCCTCTCATCGGGAGGGGGTCAATCTCCATCAACATCTTCACCAGCACCATCTCCTCTCAAACCCTAGTTCATCTCTTGTATCTGATCTTTGTCTCAAAACCTCAGATTGGTACCTGTGAGTTGCTAGTAGTGTTGATTACTCCTTGTAGTTGATGCTAGTTGGTTTATTCGGTGGAAGATTATATGTTTAGATCCTTTATGCATATTAATACCCCTATAATTATGAACATGAATATGATTTGTGAGTAGTTACGTTTGTTCCCTAGGACATGGGAGAAGTCTTGTTATAAGTAGTAATGTGAATTTGGTATTCGTTCAATATTTTGATGAGATGTATGTTGTCTTTCCTCTAGTGGTGTTATGTGAACGTCGACTACATGACACTTCACCATTGTTTGGGCCTAGGGGAAGGCATTTGGAAGTAATAAGTAGATGATGGGTTGCTAGAGTGATAGAAGCTTAAACCCTAGTTTATGCGTTGCTTCGCAAGGGGGCTGATTTGGATCCATATGTTTCATGCTATGGTTAGATTTACCTTAATTTTTCTTTCATAGTTGCGGATGCTTGTGAGAGGGGTTAATCATAAATGGGATGCTTGTCCAAGGAAGGGCAGCACCCAAGCACCGGTCCACCCACATATCAAATTATCAAAGTAACGAACACGAATCATATGAGCATGATGAAAACTAGCTTGACGATAATTCCCATGTGTCCCCGGAAGCACTTTCCTTTATAAAAGAGTTTGTCCAGGCTTGTCCTTTGCTAAAAAAAGAATTGGGCCACCTTGCTGCACCTTGTTTACTTTTGTTACTTGTTACCCGTTACGAATTACCTTATCACAAAACAATCTGTTACCGATAATTTTAGTGCTTACAAAGAATAGCTTACTGAAAACCGCTTGTCATTTCCTTCTGCTCCTCGTTGGGTTCGACACTCTTACTTATCGAAAAGACTATGATAGAACACCTATACTTGTGGGTCATCAAGGTCATCTTGACAAATTTTCGGGCACATGTTCAGTTTCACTCGGATTCGAGCTCATCCACTCGGATATTAGAGTCCTTCACTCGGATCGTCCGACTGGACTTTTTCACTCGGATGTTAGAATCTTTCACTGGGAAGACAATCTTTGACTCGGATGACTATATTTCACTCGGAAGACAATCTTTCACTCGGATGTCTATATTTTCACTCGAAAGACAATATCTTACTCGATCGGCAAGTTTTCATTTCGACGGTAATCTTTTCACTCGGAATATTTTCACCTGGAGGACAATTTCACTCGGATGACTATATTTTCACTCGGATGATAACAAGTTCGCTCGGACGGCAAACTTTCACTCGATTGGTAAGTTTTCACTCGGATGGTAAGCTTTTCACTCGGATTTCCCGATTGAAAACATAGTCTGATCTTGATTTGTCTCTCCAGAACTCATACGACCTCGGATTGAGACGAGTTATATATGAAAATCGATCGGCTCGACGAGATGAAACTTTCTTGTGTTGAAGGTTTTTCGATTCAAGGCCTTCCTGAGGGCCGAATTGCTCGCGCGACCCATCAGACACGGTGTCTGGTACCTTGCACCATATTTCCGTTTAGGTTCGGTCTGCAATGTATTGTCTCTAACTTTTGCATACGAACTCGGATTGAGATGAGTTATATATCAAAATCGATTGCCTCGACGATACGAAGACAATTCCTTTAGAGTGATCCTTTATCCGAGGTCGTACTGAAAGCGTGATCGGCCGAAAACCACTCAGAACATTGAATGCTGCCACTCGGAGTACAATTTCGATCCCTAAGATGGATTCGGATGATGATAACCTAAACATTAAAGTTGTTCCAATTGGCGATGTGAAACTTTCCATGCTGAAAATCCTTTCACTCGAAGCCATCTCATTTTCTTTTATGCAATGCCAAAATCTGATTTCAACACATGCCCCCCTGTTTTTCGGCAAAGCTTGCATGCCGAAAAATAATATGCACGGTGTTTGTTCTAAGGACGATGTCAACACTCCATCGGCCATTTATTTTTCTAATAGAATAGGTAGGTAAAATTTATAATGTAGATAGGTACATAGAATGGTCTTTTGAATAGAATAGAAAACTAGTGAATAGGTTTTTTAAAAATAAAAAGTTCCAGTAATAGAAATGTAGTAATTCAAATATTTAGTAAAAGAAAATTGTAATAGAAATTTTTAGTAAGAAAATTTAGGTACAGAAACTTTTAGTAAACAAATTTTATAATAAAAAATTTAGGTATAAAAATGTATTGGACAATTTAGGTAAACAATTTTTTAGTAATTTTCTTTTTAATACAGAAATGTATTGGAAAATTTAATTATTTTTATGTCATTATCACTTTGTCATCAAAGAATGCTATGTGAGATTTGATGATCTAAAATTTTAACTCCGTGGAATATGCAGGCTTTGTAGTGTCGCGTCTCCATGGAGTGGTCATCATCGGAGCTACCTCTACTTCCTCTACACCCAAGTCGGCGAGCTAAAAGTCCACCTCCTCCTTCTCTTCTCCTTGGTGTTGAATAGAGTAGAACTAGGGTATTTAGTTATACTTCTTGTCCAAATGAAATGTTCGGGTTATATGATATATTGAAATGTTTTTGTCAATATTGAACCATTGTATGTGTATGAACATCTTTGTATCAGAGGGAAAATCCGAGTGGCCTGTGTTTTGCCGGAGTGTTGATTCATTTCCGTTCTGGCAAATTCCAGCGCTCGATATGTCCTATTTTAGCAAAGGTCATGCCGAAATTTTCTTTGAATTTTAGCATGATTTGTGCTAGTATGTAGGAAATATCGAGTGCCTTGGATTTGCCGGAAAGATAATTAAATGACATTTCAGGTTGACTTTAAGTCTGTCGGGGCTCAATACATGATAGTCAGAAAATTAGTGAGGCAGAGTGTCCACTATATATGAGAGAAGAAGAATGCCGACTGTTGTCATGGTGGCCGTTTCTCCTTCTTCTCCTTGTGCTAGACCTTTGTTATGCACTAGGGGGGAGGAGGAGTAGCGACCATCACCGACGGTCAAAAAATCAGTGAGGGAGAGTGTCCACCATATATAAGAGAAGAAGAATCACGACTGTTGTCGTGAGGGGAGCTTCTTCTTCATTCAAAGGTGCTAGACATTTTGGTGTAATGCACTTTCAAATGAACGAAGGAGGTTCCATCACCGACGATCGCAAATGTCAGAGAGGAAGAATCTCGACTGCTATCGTGGGGGTCGCTTCTCCTTCGTTCCTGTGTGCTAGATATTTTGGTGTAATGCACTTGGGGACGAAGGGAGAAGCGACAATCACCATCGGTCGAATATATCAGAGAGGGAGTGCCCACCATATACACCACGTGAGATGAGAGTTTTCAAGGAAAGACTCGACATACTGAAAGTCAACCCGTGATGAGTAATAATGATCTGTGTGTTGAATTCATGTTATTTGTCGTCGATTTTTAATCTTTGACTTATGAACACAGGAAATGTCTGACGAGGATATGATTCCTGAGTGTGACTACTGCGAAGACGACCGGGGTATGTGCGACAGGATGCCTTATCTGCAAGACGGTAGGTACTTCACCATCATGCTGAAGGAGACTTTCGACGTTTTTACGGTACATAACGACGACAAGTATTTTTCCATAATTATGTATGACTTGTGAATTTTTGCTTCAACGTGTAATTTTCCTTTTTTCCAATTGAAATATAGAGTTCATCCCATGTCATGCAAGACCGTATGTCTTGGAAAATATCAGCTTTGAAGATAGGGAGAGAACAGAGACGAAGAGTGCTCACCTTAGGACCAAGCATGGTTTCAATTTTTTGGTTAGGCTATTTAATGAACGAAATAGCTCGTATTTAGGTTGCTCAACTTGGAGAGGATTTTGCAAGGCCTATGAATTTAAGGAGGATATGCAAATCACATTCGATCTTCAGCCTGAAGATGACATTGACGATAATATTGACATTTGGGTGGATGTCGAGACGCTTCCAGTTCTACCTTTTTGTGAGTTTATCAAATAAATTTGTTAAGAAATTTATATTTTTTATTTATAAATCATTGACGGCTTATTTTCATTGACAGATTATTTCCATTCTTCAAATGATGTATGGTAGATAGTAGACAGAACCTACTACACCGATGACTCTGAACTAAGTTACGAGGAGAAAGATCATCTTATCTCATTTATTATTGATGTTGAGAATTTCAATAAAATTATGAAACTCCTCCACATTACGGTCAATACGAGCCACTAGTGCATGTGTTGAACTACAGTAACATCCATGAAGATGGCATGGTAAGATTTTTTACTATTACGACATCAGTGCATCTTTTGCATACATTCTTCTAAAGCTAAATGATGTATACTACGCAACCTTCTTCTTGTAGACTCGTGTTGGGCCTCCAAGCGCAGAGTTTTGTAGGACAGTAGCAAAGTTCCTCAAGTGGATGACCTAAGGTTTATCAATCCGTGGGAGGCATAGGATGAAGATGGTCTGTCTCAAACAACCCTGCAACCAAATAACAAAGAGTCTCTTGTGTCCCCAACACACCCAATACAATGGTAAATTGTATAGATGCACTAGTTCGGCGAAGAGATGGTGATACAAGTGTAATATGGATGGTAGAAATATATTTTTATAACCTGAATAAATAAAAACAGCGAGGTAACTAGTAAAAAAGTGAGCAAAAACGGTATTGCAATGCTTGGAAACAAGGCCTAGGGTTCATACTTTCACTAGTGCAAGTTCTCTCGACAATGATAACATAATTAAATCATATGGCAATCCCTCAACATGCGAGAAAGAGTCACTCCAAAGTTCCTATCGCGGAGAACATAAGATGAAATTGCTTGTAGGGTACGAAGCCACCTCAAAGTTATTCTTTCCGATCAATCCATTGAACTATTCCTATAAGTGTCACAAACAGCCCTAGAGTTCGTAGTAAAACAACACCATATGATACACATCAATCAACCCTGATGTAACCTAGATACTCCAATGTCACCACAAGTATCCATGGGTCAATTATACGATATGCATCAAACAACTTCAGATTCATAATATTCAATCTAACACAAAGAACTTCAAAGAGTGCCCCAAGATTTCTACCGGACAAACAAGGACGAAAACATGCATCAACCCCTATGCATAGATTACCCCAATGTCACCTCGGGAACCCACGAGTTGAGTGCCAAAACATACATCAAGTGAATCAATAGAACACCCCATTGTCACCACGGGTATCCCACTTAAGACATACATCAAGTGTTCTCAAATCCATAAAAGTATTCAATCCGATAATAGTGAAACCTCAATGGTGGAACTCAATTCATCACAAGAAAGTAGAGAGGGAGAAACACCATATGATCCAACTATAGTAACAAGGCTCGCGGTACATCAAGATCGTGCCAAATCAAGAACACGAGAGAGAGAGAGAGAGAGAGAGAGAGAGAGATCAAACACATAGCTACTAGTACATACCCTCATCCCCGAGGGTGAACTACTCCCTCCTCGTCATGGAGAACGCTGGGATGATGACGATGGCCTCCAGTGATGATTCCCCCCTCCGGCAAGGTGCCAGAACAGGCTTAGATTGGTTTTTCATGAACTCAGAGGCTTGTGGAGGCGGAACTCCCGATCTAGGTTTCTTTCTGGGGGTTTCATGATTTATAGGAATTTTTGGCGTTGGTCTCAAGTCAGGGGGGTTCCCGAGGGACCCACAAGCCAGGGGGCGCGCCCTCCACCCTTGTGGTTGCCTCGGGACTCTTCTGGCCCATCTCCGTGAAGGAAATATGCCCTAGAGGCAATAATAAAGTTGTTATTTTATATTTCCTTATATCATGATAAGTGTTTATTATTCATGTTAGAATTTTATTAACCGGAAACTTGATACATGTGTGGATACATAGACAAAACACAATGTCCCTAGTAAGCCTCTGCTAGACTAGCTTGTTAATCAAAGATGGTTAAGTTTCCTAACCATAGACATGTGTTGTCATTTGATGAACGGGATCACATCATTAGGAGAATGATGTGATGGACAAGACCCATCCGTTAGGTTAGCATAATGATCGTTAAGTTTTATTGCTATTGCTTTCTTCATGACTTACAGATATTTCTTTGACTATGAGATTATGCAACTCCCGGATACTGGAGGAATACCTTGTGTGCTATCAAACGTCACAACGTAACTGGGTGATTATAAAGATGCTCTACAGGTATCTCCGAAGGTGTTTGTTGGGTTGGCATAGATCGAGATTAGGATTTGTCACTCCGAGTATCGGAGAGGTATCTCTGGGCCCTCTCGGTAATGCACATCATAATAAGCCTTGCAAGCAATGTGACTAATGAGTTAGTTGCAGGATGATGCATTATAGAACGAGTAAAGAGACTTGCCGGTAACGAGATTGAACTAGGTTTTGTCACTCCGAGTATCGGAGAGGTATCTCGGTCATGTCTACATAGTTCTCGAACCCGTAGGGTCCGCACGCTTAATGTTCGATGACGATTTGTATTATATGAGTTATGTGATTTGGCGAGCGAATGTTGTTCGGAGTCCCGGATGAGATCACGGACATGACGAGGAGTCTCGAAATGGTCGAGAAGTAAAGATTGATATATTCGGACACCAGAAGTGTTCCAGAATGTATCGAGTACATATCTGAGTACCGAGGGGTTACCGGAACCCCCCCGGAGGAAGATATGGGCCATATGGGCCTTAGGAGGAAGCACACCAGCCCACATAGGGGTGCCCCCCCAAGGAAGGAGGCCGAATTGGATTAGGAGGAGGGGGCGGCGCCCCCCTCTTTCCTTATCCCCCCCTCTCTTCCCTTCTCCCCCTTCCGGTAAAAGGAAAAGGGGGAGGCCGACTTGGACTAGGAGCCCAAGTAGGATTCCTCCTACGTGGGCGCGCCTAGGTCTACCTCTCTTCCCCTCCCTCCTTTATATACATGGGGAGGGGGCGCCTAGAACACACATCAAACATTGTTAGCCGTCTGCGGCGCCCTCCTCCACAGTTTACGCCTCCGGTCATATTCACGTAGTGCTTAGGCGAAGCCCTGCGCGGATCACTTCACCATCACCGTCACCACACCGTCGTGCTGACGGAACTCTCCCTCAACACTTTACTGCATCAAGAGTTCGAGGGACGTCATCAAGCTAAACGTGTGCAGAACTCGGAGGAGCCGTACGTTCGGTGCTTGATCGGTCGGAACGAGAAGAAGTTCGACTACATCAACCGCGTTCACAAACTCTTCCTCTTTCGGTCTACGAGGGTATGTGGACACACTTTCCCCCTCTTGTTGCTATGCATCTCCTAAATAGATCTTGCGTGAGCGTAGGAATTTTTTTGAAATTGCATGCTATGTTTCCCAACACTCAGATGCCCCGTGGGTCTCTTCTGGTCCATAAAAAATCGCCGTAAATTTTCAGCTCATTTGGACTCCGTTTGATATTCCTTTTCTGCGAAACTCAAAAACAAGGAAAAAACATAAACTGGCACTGGGCTCTGGGTTAATAGGTTAGTCCCAAAAATAATATAAAATACCATATTAATGCATATAAAACATCCCAAGTTATTAATATAATAGCATGGAACAATCAAAAATTATAGATACATTGGAGACGTATCAAGCATCCCCAAGCTTAATTCCTGCTCGTCTCGAGTAGGTAAATTATAAAAACAGAATTTTTGATGTGGAATGCTACCTAACATATTTATCCATGTAATCCCTTCTATTTGGCATGAATATTCAGATCCGTATAATTCAAAGCAAAAGTTCATTGACATAAAAACGATAATACTTCAAGCATACTAGCAAGCAAATCATTAAGCTTCAAAAATAACATGGCTAAAGAAAGTTATCCCTACAAAATCATATAGTCTTGTTATGCTCCCTCTTCTCAGCACAAAGTATAAATCATGCTCACCCCGGTGTTAGCCAAGCAATTGTTTCATATTTTTTAACGCGCTTAAGCTTTTTCAACTCTTCACGCAATACATGAGCGTGAGCCATGGACATAGCACTATGGGTGGAATAGAAGGTGGTAGTATACAAAAGAAGGGAGAAAGTCTCACATCAACTAGGCAAATCAATGAACTATGGAGATGTTCATCAACTGATATCAATGTGAGTGAGTAGGGATTGCCACGCAACGGATGCACTAGAGCTATAAATATATGAAAGCTCAAAAGAAAACTAAGTGGGTGTGCATCCAACTTGCTTGCTTATGAAGACCTAGGGCATTTGAGGAAGCCCATTGTTGTAATATACAAGCCAAATTCTATAATGAAAATTTCCCACTAGAAAAATGTGAAAGTGACAACATAGGAGACTCTCTATCATGAAGAACATGGTGCTACTTTGAAGCACAAGTGTGGAAAAGGACAGCAACATTGTCCCTTCTCTCTTTTTCTCTCATTTTTCTATTCTCCGTTCTTCTTTTTTGGAGACTCTTTTCTCTTTTTTTGGGCACTTTTGCCTCTTTTATTTGGGATCTTTTTGGCCTCTTTTATTTATAACCTCACATGGGACAATATTCTAATAATGATGATCATCACATTTTTATTCACTTACAACTCAAGAATTACAACTCGATACTAGAACAAAGATATGACTCTATATGAATGGCTCCGGCGGTGTACCGGGATGTGCAATGATCGAGAGTGACATGTATAAAAAATATGAACGGTGGTCAAGCCACAAATACTATGCCAACTACATGATCATGCAAAGCAATATGACAATGATGGTATGTGTCATAACAAACGGAATGGTGGAGGTTGCATGGCAATATATCTCAGAATGGCTATGGAACTGCCATAATAGGTAGGTATGGTGGCTGTTTTGAGGAAGGGTAAATGGTGGGTTTAATGCACCGACGAAAGTTGCACGGTACTAGAGAGGCTAGCAATGGTGGAAGGGTGAGAGTGTGTATAATCCATGGACTCACATTAGTCATAAAGAACTCACATACTTATTGCAAAAAGTTTTATTAGCCCTCAAAGCAAAGTACTACTACGCATGCTCCTAGGGGAGAGGTTGATAGGAGTTAACCATCGCGCGCTCTCGACTTTCACGCAAAGGAAGACAATCAAGAATAAATTGCGCTCCAACTTCATCACATAACTAGAAGACCATACGTGCATTCTACGGGAATCACACACCTTAACGCAATTATTTCTTCGACTCCACAATTTACTACTAGCATGACTCTAATATCACCATCTTCATATCTCAAAACAAATGCAAGGAATCAAACTTCTCGTGTATTCAATGCTCTATATGAAAGTTTTTATTATATCCCTCTTGGATGCCCATTATATTAGGACTAAATTCACAACCTAAGCAAAATACCATGTTGTTTAAGACTCCCAAAATAATATAAGTGGAGCATGAGAGTTCATCAATTTCTATAACGTAAAACCACCGTCGTGCTCTAAAAAGATATAAGTGAAGCACTAGAGCAACTGACAAACTACTCCAAAAAGATATAAGTGAAGATCAATGAGTAGTCAAATAATTAACTAGCTATGAGAAGACTCTCTCATTTAAGAATTTCAGATCTTAAGTACTTTATTCAAACATCAAGCAAAACAAAATAAAATGACATTGCAAGGATAGCACGTATCATGTGAAGAAGCAAAAACTTAGGCTCAACCAAAACTGACCGATAGTTGTTGAAGAAGAAAGGTGGGATGCCAACCGGGGCATCCCCAAGCTTAGATGCTTGAGACTTCTTGAAATATTAACTTGGGATGCCTTGGGCATCCCCAAGCTTGAGCTTTTGTGTCTCCTTAATTCCTTTTATATCACGGTTTCCCTAAATCTTAAAAATTTCATCCACACAAAACTCAACAAGAACTCGTGAGATAAGTTAGTATAAATCAATGCAATAACCTTATCATTCTCTACTATAGAAAATCACTAAAATTATTACTTGATATTGCCTACTAAATGCCTCTTCATATTTAACACTCATATCCTCAAATAGAATCATTAAACGAGCAAACAAATGCAAACAATGCAAACATAACAGCAATCTGTCTAGACAGAACAGTCTGTAAAGAATGCAAGAGGAATCATACTTCCCTAACTCCAAAAATTCTGAAAAATTACCACACTGTAGAAAATTTGTTGATACTCATTGTTTAAAAATTTCAAGATTTTATCACATTCTGACTTTCCAAAAGATTCAGACAATGATAGAAAACTTTATGTTTTCAAAACATCAATGTATGGACTTGTAAAATAAGCATGGTAAAGGCTATACTTGAACTTTTTATTGAACTAAAAGA
The DNA here is from genome assembly GCF_018294505.1 of Triticum aestivum. Classification (NCBI taxonomy): domain Eukaryota; kingdom Viridiplantae; phylum Streptophyta; class Magnoliopsida; order Poales; family Poaceae; genus Triticum; species Triticum aestivum. Next base: position 467,481,207 of record NC_057814.1, on the reverse strand, counting down.
TGAAAAACATTACTCTAAATAGAAGCAAGCAAATCTCAACAAAATAAAAGGATGCTCCAAGCAAAACTCATATCATGTGGTGAATAAAAATATAGCCTCAAGTAATTTTACCGATGGATTGAAGACAAAAGAGGGGATGCCATCCGGGGCATCCCCAAGCTTAGATGCTTGGTTGTCCTTGAATATTACCTTGGGGTGCCTTGGTCATCCCCAAGCTTAGGACCTTGCAACTCCTTATTCCGTAGTCCATCGAAACTTACCCAAAACTTGAAAACTTCACAACACAAAACTCAATAGAAAACTCGTAAGGTCCGTTAGTATAAGAAAGCAAATCACCACTTAGGTACTGTTGTGAACTCATTCTAAATTTATATTGGTGTTATATGTACTGTATTCCAACTTCTCCATGGTTCATACCTTCCGATACTACTCATAGATTCATCAAAATAAGCAAACAACACATGAAAAACAGAATCTGTTTAAAACAGAACAGTCTGTAGTAGGAAACTTCATATACTTCTGTAACTCCAAAAATTCTGAAAAATTAGGACAACCTGGGTAATTTGTATATCAATCTTGTGTAAAAATTCAGATCAAAAGCACGCTTCTGTGAATTTTGAAAATTATTTTACTGGGCGCAAAAGTTTCTGTTTTTTAGCAAGACCAAATCAACAATGTCCCAAACTATTGCAAAGGTCTTACTTGGCACAGACACTAAATTAAAACATGAAAACACATCCAACCAGAGGCTAGATGATAAATTTATTGGAAAACAGGAACAAAAAAGTAGAAACAAAATAAAATTGGGTTGCCTCCTGATACGTCTCCAACGTATCTATAATTTTTTATTGTTCCATGCTATATTATATTCTGTTTTGGACATTATTGGGCTTTATTATACACTTTTATATTATTTTTGGGACTAACTTATTAACTGGAGGCCCAGCCCAGAATTGCTGTTTTTTGCCTATTTTATAGTTTCGCAGAAAAAGAATATCAAACGAAGTCCAAACGGAATGAAACCTTCGGGAACGTGATTTTCGGAACGAACGTGATCCAGAGGACTTGGACCCTACGTCAAGACATCAACCAGGAGGGCACGAGGTAGGGGGGCGCGCCTACCCCCCCAGGGCGCGCCCTCCACCCTCGTGGGCCCCCGTTGCTCCACCGACGTACTCCTTCCTCCTATATATACCACCTTCCCCCAAACTACCAGATACGGAGCCAAAAACCTAATTCCACCGCCGCAACCTTCTGTACCCGTGAGATCCCATCTTGGGGCCTGTTCCGGAGCTCCGCCGGAGGGGGCATCGATCACGGAGGGCTTCTACATCAACACCATAGCCTCTTCGATGATGTGTGAGTAGTTTACCTCAGACCTTCGGGTCCATAGTTATTAGCTAGATGGCTTCTTCTCTCTTTTTGGATCTCAATACAATGTTCTCCCCCTCTCTCGTGGAGATCTATTCGATGTAATCTTCTTTTGCGGTGTGTTTGTTGAGACCGATGAATTGTGGGTTTATGATCAAGTTTATCTATGAACAATATTTGAATCTTCTCTGAATTCTTTTATGTATGATTGGTTATCTTTGCAAGTCTCTTCGAATTATCAGTTTGGTTTGGCCTACTAGATTGATCTTTCTTGCAATGGGAGAAGTGCTTAGCTTTGGGTTCAATCTTGCGGTGTCCTTTCCCAGTGACAGTAGGGGCAGCAAGGCACGTATTGTATTGTTGCCATCGAGGATAACAAGATGGGGTTTATATCATATTGCATGAGTTTATCCCTCTACATCATGTCATCTTGCTTAAAGCGTTACTCTGTTCTTATGAACTTAATACTCTAGATGCATGCTGGATAGCGGTCGATGTGTGGAGTAATAGTAGTAGATGCAGGCAGGAGTCGGTCTACTTGTCTCGGACGTGATGCCTATATACATGATCATACCTAGATATTCTCATAACTATGCTCAATTCTGTCAATTGCTCAACAGTAATTTGTTCACCCACCGTAATACTTATGCTCTTGAGAGAAGCCACTAGTGAAACCTATGGCCCCCGGGTCTATTTTCCATCATATTAATCTTCCATCAACAAGCTATTTCCGTTGCCTTTTATTTGCTTCTATTTTACTTTGCATCTTTATCATAAAAATACCAAAAATATTATCTTATCATATCTATCAGATCTCACTCTCGTAAGTGACCGTGTAGGGATTGACAACCCCTTATTGCGTTGGTTGCTAGGATTTATTTGTTTGTGTAGGTGTGAGGGACTCATGCGTGGCCTCCTACTGGATTGATACCTTGGTTCTCAAAAACTAAGGGAAATACTTACGCTACTTTGCTGCATCACCCTTTCCTCTTCAAGGGAAAACCAACGCAGTGCTCAAGAGGTAGCCAGAAGGATTTCTGGCGCCATTGCCGGGGAGGCTTACGCGAAGTCAAGTCAAGATTTGGACTCCCGACAATGAGCCATTTCTGGCGCCGTTGCCGGGGAGTCTACGCAAAAGTCAACATACCAAGTACCCATCACAAACTCTTATCTCCCGCATTACATTATTTGCCATTTGCCTCTCGTTTTCCTCTCCCCCACTTCACCCTTGCCGTTTTATTCGCCCTCTCTTTTCAGTTCGCCTTTTTCGCTTGCTTCTTGTTTGCTCGTGTGTTGGATTGCTTGTCTGTCACGACGATGGCTCAAGATAATACTAAATTGTGTGACTTCACCAATACCAACAATAATGATTTTCTTAGCACTCCTATTGCTCCTCTTACCGATACTGAATCTTGTGAAATCAATGCTGCTTTGTTGAATCTTGTCATGAAAGATCAATTCGCCGGCCTTCCTAGTGAAGATGCCGCTACCCATCTAAATAGCTTCGTTGATTTGTGTGATATGCAAAAGAAGAAAGATGTTGACAATGATATTGTTAAATTGAAGCTATTTCCTTTTTCGCTTAGAGATCGTGCTAAAGCTTGGTTTTCATCTTTGCCTAAAAACAGTATTGATTCTTGGAATAAGTGCAAAGATGCTTTTATCTCTAAATAATTTCCTCCCGCTAAGATCATCTCTCTTAGAAACGATATTATGAATTTTAAGCAACTTGATCATGAACATGTTGCACAAGCTTGGGAGAGGATGAAATTAATGATGCGTAATTGCCCTACGCATGGTTTGAATTTGTGGATGATTATACAAAAATTTATGCCGGATTGAATTTTGCTTCTAGAAATCTTTTAGATTCGGCCGCAGGAGGCACTTTTATGGAAATCACTTTAGGAGAAGCTACTAAACTCCTAGATAATATTATGGTTAATTATTCTCAATGGCACACTGAAAGATCTACTAATAAAAAAGTGCATGCGATAGAAGAAATTAATGTTTTGAGTGGAAAGATGGATGAACTTATGAAATTATTTGCTACTAAGAGTGTTTCTTCTGATCCTAATGATATGCCTTTGTCTACTTTGATTGAGAATAATAATGAACCTATGGATGTGAATTTTGTTGGTAGGAATAATTTTGGTAACAACGCGTATAGAGGAAACTTTAATCCTAGGCCTTATCCTAGTAATTCCTCTAATAATTATGGTAATTCCTACAACAATTCTTATGGAAACTTTAATAAGATGCCTTCTGAATTTGAGACTAGTGTTAAGGAATTTATGAATTCGCAAAAGAATTTCAATGCTTTGCTTGAAGAAAAATTGCTTAAAGTTGATGAATTGGCTAGGAACGTTGATAGAATTTCTCTTGATGTTGATTCTTTAAAACTTAGATCTATTCCTCCTAAGCATGATATCAATGAGTCTCTCAAAGCCATGAGAATTTCCATTGATGAGTGCAAAGAAAGAACCGCTAGGATGCGTGCTAAGAAAGATTGCTTTGTGAAAGCGTGTTCTTCAAATTTCTATGAAAATAAAGATGAAGATCTAAAAGTTATTGATGTGTCCCCTATTAAATCTTTGTTTTGCAATATGAATCTTGATAATGATGGGACTGAATATGATCCACCTTTACCTAGAAGGCGTTCCAGAAATTCGGAGTTTTTAGATCTTGATGCTAAAATTGATAAAAGTGGGATTGAAGAGATCAAAACATTAGATATTAATGAACCCACTATTTTGGATTTCAAGGAATTTAATTATGATAATTGCTCTTTGATAGATTGTATTTCCTTGTTGCAATCCGTGCTAAATTCTCCTCATGCTTATAGTCAAAATAAAGCCTTTACCAAACATATCGTTGATGCTTTGATGCAATCTTACGAAGAAAAACTTGAGTTGGAAGTTTCTATCCCTAGAAAACTTTATGATGAGTGGGAACCTACTATTAAAATTAAAATTAAAGATCATGAATGCTATGCTTTGTGTGATTTGGGTGCTAGTGTTTCCACGATTCCAAAAACTTTATGTGATTTATTAGGTTTCCGTGAATTTGATGATTGCTCTTTAAACTTGCACCTTGCGGATTCCACTATTAAGAAACCTATGGGAAGAATTAATGATGTTCTTATTGTTGCAAATAGGAACTATGTGCCCGTAGACTTTATTGTTCTTGACATAGATTGCAATCCTTCATGTCCTATTATTCTTGGTAGACCTTTCCTTAGAACGATTGGTGCAATTATTGATATGAAGGAAGGGAATATTAGATTCCAATTTCCATTAAAGAAAGGCATGGAACACTTCCCTAGAAAGAAAATAAAATTACCTTATGAATCTATTATGAGAGCCACTTATGGATTGCCTACCAAAGATGGCAATACCTAGATCTATCCTTGCTTTTATGCCTAGCTAGGGGCGTTAAACGATAGCGCTTGTTGGGAGGCAACCCAATTTTATTTTTAGTTTTTTTGCTTTTTGCTTCTGTTTAGGAATAAATATTTGATCTAGCCTCTGGTTAGATGTGTTTTTATGTTTTAATTAGTGTTTGTGCCAAGTTTAACCTATAGGATCTTCTTGGATGATAGTTATTTGATCTTGCTGTAAATTCCAGAAACTTTCTGTTCACGAAAATAATTGTTAAAAATCACCAGAACGTGATAAAATATTGATTCCAATTGCTGCTGATCAATAAACAAATTGTCTAGGTCGTCCTATTTTTGCTGAATTTTTGGAGTTCCAGAAGTTTGCGTTAGTTACAGATTACTACAGACTGTTCTGTTTTTGACAGATTCTGTTTTTCGTGTGTTGTTTGCTTATTTTGATGAATCTATGGCTAGTAAAATAGTTTATAAACCATAGAGAAGTTGGAATACAGTAGGTTTAACACCAATATAAATAAAGAATGAGTTCATTACAGTACCTTGAAGTGGTCTTTTGTTTTCTTTCGCTAACGGAGCTTACGAGATTTTCTGTTGAGTTTTGTGTTGTGAAGTTTTCATGTTTTGGGTGAAAGATTTGATGGATTATGGAACAAGGAGTGGCAAGAGCCTAAGCTTGGGGATGCCCATGGCACCCCAAGATAATCTAAGGACACCTAAAAGCCAAAGCTTGGGGATGCCCCGGAAGGCATCCCCTCTTTCGTCTACTTCCATCGGTAACTTTACTTGGAGCTATATTTTTATTCACCACATGATATGTGTTTTGCTTGGAGCGTCTTGTATTATTTGAGTCTTTATTTGTTAGTTTACCACAATCATCCTTGCTGTACACACCTTTTGAGAGAGTCACACTTGATTCGGAATTTATTAGAATACTCTATGTGCTTCACTTATATTTTTTGAGCTATATAGTTTTTGCTCTAGTGCTTCACTTATATCTTTTAGAGCACGGTGGTGGATTTGTTTTATAGAAACTATTGATCTCTCATGCTTCACTTATATTATTTTGAGAGTCTTAAAATAGCATGGCAATTTGCTTTAATTAATATCATGAGAAATTTGATGCTTGATAATTGTTTTGAGATATAAAGGTAGTAATATCATAGTTGTGCTAGTTGAGTAATTGTGGAATTGAAAAATACATGTGTTGGAGTTTGTGATTCCCGTAGCATGCACGTATGGTGAACCGTTATGTAACGAAGTCGGAGCATGAAGTATTTGTTGATTGTCTTCCTTTGTGTGGCGGTCGGGATCGCGCGATGGTTAACTCCTACCAACCCTTCCCCTAGGAGCATGCGTAGTAGTACTTTGCTTCGAGGGCTAATAAATTTTTGCAATAAGTATATGAGTTCTTTATGACTAATGTGAGTCAATGGATTATACGCACACTTACCTTTCCGCAATTTTCTAGCCTCTTCGGTACCGCGCATTGCCCTTTCTCACCTTGAGAGTTGGTGCAAACTTCGCCGGTGCATCCAAACCCCGTGATATGATATGCTCTATCACACATAAACCTCCTTATATCTTCCTCAAAACAGCCACCATACCTACCTATCATGGCATTTCCATAGCCATTCCGAGATACATTGCCATGCAACTTTCCACCGTTTCATTTATCATGACATACTCCATTGTTGCCATATTGCTTTGCATGATCATGTAGTTGACATTGTATTTGTGGCAAAGCCACCATTCATAATTCTTTCATACATGTCGCTCTTGATTCATTGCATATCCCGGTACACCGCCAGAGGCATTCATATAGAGTCATATTTTGTTCTAAGTATTGAGTTGTAATTCATGAGTTGTAAGTAAATAAAAGTGTGATGATCATCATTATTAGAGCATTGTCCCAAGTGAGGAAAGGATGATGGAGACTATGATTCCCCCACAAGTCGGGATGAGACTCCGGACTAAATAAAAAAAAGAGGCCATAAAAAAGAGAAAAGGCCCAAATAAAAAAAGAAAAAAAAGAAAAAAGAAAAAATGATGAGAGAAAAAGAGAGAAGGGACAATGTTACTATCCTTTTACCACAATTGTGCTTCAAAGTAGCACGGTGATCTTCACGATAGAGAGTCTCTCATTTTGTCACTTTCATATACTAGTGGGAAATTTCATTATAGAACTTGGCTTGTATATTCCAATGATGGGCTTCCTCAAATGCCCGAGGTCTTCGTGAGCAAGCAAGTTGGATGCACACCCACTTAGTTTCTTTTTGAGCTTTCATACACTTATAGCTCTAGTGCATCCATTGCATGGCAATCCCTACTCCTCGCATTAACATCAATTGATGGGCATCTCCATAGCCCGTTGATGTGAGACTTTCTCCTTTTTTTGTCTTCCCACATAACCCCTACCATTATACCTTATTCCACCATAGTGCTATATCCATGGCTTGCGCTCATGTATTGCGTAAGAGTTGAAAAGGCTGAAGCGCGTTAAAAGTATGAACCAATTGCTTGGCCAAAACCGGGGTCGTACATGATATGAATATTTTGTGTGGGGAAGATGGAGCATAGCCAGACTATATGATTTTGTAGGGATAACTTGCTTTAGCTATGTTATTTTGATAAGACATAATTGCTTAGTTAGTATGCTTGAAGTATTCTTGTTTTTATGTCAACATTAAACTTTTATCTTGAATCATATCAAATCTGAACATTCATGCCACAATAAGAAGAATTATATTGAAATTATGCCAAGTAGCATTCCACATAAAAAATTATGTTTTTATCATTTACCTACTCGAGGACGGGCAGGAATTAAGCTTAGGGATGCTTGATACGTCTCCAATGTATCTATAATTTTTGATTGTTCCATGCTATATTATATTCTGTTTTCGACATTATTGGGATTTATTATACACTTTTATATTATTTTTGGGACTAACCTATTAACCGGAGGCCCAGCCCAGAATTGCTGTTTTTTGCCTATTTTAGAGTTTCGCAGAAAAAGAATATCAAACGGAGTCCAAACGGAATGAAACCTTCGGGAACGTCATTTACGGAACGAACGTGATCCAGAGGACTTGGACCCTACGTCAAGAGGGCGCGCCCTCCACCCTCGTGGGCCCCCTGTTGCTCCACCGACGTACTCCTTCCTCCTATATATACCTACGTACCCCCAAACTACCAGATACGGAGCCAAAAACCTAATTCCACCGCCGCAACCTTCTGTACCCGTGAGATCCCATCTTGGGGCCTGTTCCGGAGCTCCGCCGGAGGGGGCATCGATCACGGAGGGCTTCTACATCAACACCATAGCCTCTCCGATGATGTGTGAGTAGTTTACCTCACCTTCGGGTCCATAGTATTAGCTAGATGGCTTCTTCTCTCTTTTTGGATCTCAATACAATGTTCTCCCCCTCTCTCGTGGAGATCTATTCGATGTAATCTTCTTTTGCGGTGTGTTTGTTGAGACCGATGAATTGTGGGTTTATGATCAAGTTTATCTATGAACAATATTTGAATCTTCTCTGAATTCTTTTATGTATGATTGGTTATCTTTGCAAGTCTCTTCGAATTATCAGTTTGGTTTGGCCTACTAGATTGATCTTTCTTGCAATGGGAGAAGTGCTTAGCTTTGGGTTCAATCTTGCGGTGTCATTTCCAAGTGACAGTAGGGGCAGCAAGGCACGTATTGTATTGTTGCCATCGAGGATAACAAGATGGGGTTTATATCATATTGCATGAGTTTATCCCTCTACATCATGTCATCTTGCTTAAAGCGTTACTCTGTTCTTATGAACTTAATACTCTAGATGCATGTTGGATAGCGGTCGATGTGTGGAGTAATAGTAGTAGATGCAGGCAGGAGTCGGTCTACTTGTCTCGGACGTGATGCCTATATACATGATCATACCTAGATATTCTCATAACTATGATCAATTCTGTCAATTGCTCAACAGTAATTTGTTCACCCACCGTAATACTTATGCTCTTGAGAGAAGCCACTAGTGAAACCTATGTCCCCTGGGTCTATTTTCCGTGATATTAATCTTCCATCAACAAGCTATTTCTGTTGCCATTTTATTCTGCTTCTATTTTACTTTGCATTTTTATCATAAAAATACCAAAAATATTATCTTATCATATCTATCAGATCTCACTCTCGTAAGTGACCGTGTAGGGATTGACAACCCCTTATTGCGTTGGTTGCTAGGATTTATTTGTTTGTGTAGGTGTGAGGGACTCGTGCGTGGCCTCCTACTGGATTGATACCTTGGTTCTCAAAAACTGAATGAAATACTTACGCTACTTTGCTGCATCACCCTTTCCTCTTCAAGGGAAAACCAACGCAGTGCTCAAGAGGTAGCACCTCCCAACAAGCGCTAATGTTTAATGCCTTTTTAGCTAGGCATGATCATTTCAATGATGCTCTCATAAAAGATAAGAATTTGAAACATATTGGGAGCATCATGAAGCATATGACTAGCACATTTAATTCTAACCCACTTCCTATGCATAGGATTTTGTGAGCAAAAAATTTATGGGAACAAGAATCAACTAGCATAGGAAGGCAAAACAAGCAAAACATCAAGATTTTCAACAAAAAGAGAGGAGATTTGATATTATTGAAATTCCTACAAGCATATATTCCTCCCTCATAATAATTTTCAGTAGCATCATGAATGAATTCAACAATATAACCACCACATAAAGCATTCTTTCCATGATCTACATGCATAGAAATTTTACTACTCTCCACATAAGCAAATTTATTCTCCTTCATAGTAATGGGACGAAATAACTATCATGAGATACTTGATTGGCATAATCCAAATGAAAATTAAAATCACGATGACAAGTTTCATGGTTATCATTATTCTTTATAGCATACATGTCATCACAATAATCATCATAGGTAGCAACTTTGTTGTCAAAATCAATTGAAACCTCTTCCAAAATAGTGGATTCATCACTAAATAAAGTCATGACCTCTCCAAATCCACTTTCATTGCAATAAGATTCAACACCCTCCAAAAAAGTGGGATTATTACTTCCTAAAGTTGACACTCTTCCAAACCCACTTTCATCAATATAATCATCATAAATAGGAGGCATGCTTTCATCATAATAAATATTCTCATCAAAACTTGGGGGACTAAAAATACCATCTTCATCAAACATAGCATCCCCAAGCTTGCAGCTTTGCATATCATTAGCATTACAGATATTCAAAGAATTCATACTAACAACATTGCAGTCATTCTCATCATTCAAAGATTTAGTGCCAAACATTCTATTGCATTCTTCTTCTAACACTTTGGCAGAATTTTTCTTTCCACCATTTTCACGAAAGACGTTAAAAAGATGAAGCATATGAGGCAGCCTCAAATCCATTTTTTGTAGTTTTCTTTCATAGACTAAACTAGTGATAAAATAAGAAACTAAAGCACTCAATTGCAAGATCTAAAGATATACCTTCAAGCACTCACCTCCCCGGCAACAGCGATAGAAAAGAGCTTGATGTCTACCACGCAACCTTCTTCTTGTAGACTCGTGTTGGGCCTCCAAGCGTAGAGTTTTGTAGGACAGTAGCAAATTTCCCACAAGTGGATGACCTAAGGTTTACCAATCCGTGGGAGGCGTAGGATAAAGATGGTCTCTCTCAAACAACCATGCAACCAAATAACAAAGAGTCTCTTGTGTCCCCAACATACCCAATACAATGGTAAATTGTATAGATGCACTAGTTCGGCGAAGAGATGGTGATACAAGTGTAATATGGATGGTAGAAATATATTTTTATAATCTGAATAAATAAAAACAGCGAGGTAACTAGTAACAAAAGTGAGCAAAAAGGTATTGCAATGCTTGGAAACAAGGCCTAGGGTTCATACTTTCACTAGTGCAAGTTCTCTCAACAATGATAACATAATTAAATCATATGGAAATCCCTCGACGTGCGACAAAGAGTCACTCCAAAGTTCCTATTGCGGAGAACATAAGATGAAATTGCTTGTAGGATACGAAACCACCTCAATGTTATTCCTTCCGATCAATTCTTTGAGCTATTTCTATAAGTGTCACAAACAGCCCAAGAGTTCGTAGTAAAATAACACCATATGATACACATCAATCAACCCTAATGTCACCTAGATACTCTAATGTCACCACAAGTATCCGTGAGTCAATTATACGATATGCATCAAACAACTTCAGATTCATAATATTCAATCCAACACAAAGAACTTCAAAGAGTGCCCCAAGATTTCTACCGGAGAAACAAGGATGAAAACGTGCATCAACCCCTATGCATAGATTACCCCAATGTCACCTCGGGATTCCGCGAGTGAGTGCCAAAACATAAATCAAGTGAATCAATAGAACACCCCATTGTCACCACGGGTATCCCACGCAAGACATACATCAAGTGTTCTCAAATCCATAAAAGTATTCAATCGATAATAGTGAAACCTCAAAGGTAAAACTCAATTCATCACAAGAAGATAGAGAGGGAGAAACACCATATGATCCAACTATAGTAACAAAACTCGCGGTACATCAAGATCGTGCGAAATCAAAAACACGAGAGAGAGAGAGAGATCAAACACATAGCTACTAGTACATACCCTTAGCCCCGAGGGTGAACTACTCCCTCCTCGTCATGGAGACCGTCGGGATGATGAAGATGGCCTCCGGTGATGATTCCCCCCTCCGGCAGGGTGCCGGAATGGGCTTAGATTGGTTTTTCATGAACTCAGAAGCTTGCGGCGCTGGAACTCCCGGTCTAGGTTTCTTTCTGGGGGTTTCATGATTTATAGGAATTTTTGGCGTCGGTCTCAGGTCAAGGGGGTTCCCAAGGGACCCACAAGCCAGGGGGCACACCCTGGGAGGGCGCCCTCCACCCTTGTGGTTGCCTCGGGACTCTTCTAGCCCATCTCCGATGCCCCGTAGGTCTCTTCTGGTCCATAAAAAATCACCGTAAATTTTCAACTCATTTGGACTCTGTTTGATATTCCTTTTCTGCGAAACTCAAAAACAAGGGAAAAAACAGAAACTAGCACTGGGCTCTGGGTTAATACATTAGTCCTAAAAATAATATAAAATTGCATATTAATGCATATAAAACATCCCAAGTTGATAATATAATAGCATGGAACAATAAAAAATTATAGATATGTTGGAGACGTATCACTAAACTACATTGCTAACTACGACATTATTATATGTTCTTCAACAGAAAATCCCGAAGGATTTGTGTGCCTCATCTGATGTTTACGAAAGGTCGCCTTGATGTTATTACCTTACAGCCAAGTCCACCTAGGGTTCACCGATGTTCATACAATATTTCTCAAACCGATGAAGGCATCACAATCAAATAATGGAAAAAAAGTTATGAATAATCATAGGGAGCTACTTGGAAGCAACATTGCACTAAGTGCATGTATTGGAGACAGGATCATCTCAATTCTTCATAATGGAGGGTCAGGGGCTATTTTGTTTTGTGGTATTTTACCTTAGAGAGCATAGCAGGTCCTAGCTAATACTCATGATCATCTGCTAAGAACAATTAAGTAGGGTTGGTTATGACTATGATAACGAGTAGAAGTTGTTAGATGACTATGATAATGATGAGTATGACTTGTGTTATTATGATAATGATGGTGAGTTGTTATTATTATGATGATGATGCTGAGTTGTATATCATTATGAGCATGAGGAGCTATTATATCAGTGGGTGAAAGAAACGTGCATTAGATTCAAGTGGAGGCAACATGGTGCAGATCCAAAGTACTACTAATCCAAACTAAAGTGATCAAGTGTGGATTAGTAGTACTTTGGATCTGCACCATGTTGCCTCCACTTGAATATAATCTATGTCTCTTTCACCCACTGCTATAATAACTCATCATGATCATAAAATCATATGATGAGACTACTGTATAAAACCTGTATAAATACAGCGCCAATATGCTGCAAAAAATACAGGAAATTTTAGCAGTAACGCAGGGCTTGCACGTAGCAGCAACGTGGGTTTAGTAGCAACCCGCTCTGAATAGAGGTGATGCTACTATTAGCAGCAACGCGGTTTAGCAAGCATGCTACTGCTATGTATGGTTAGCAGTAGCGCCGGTAAACCCACGCTACTGCTAATGTTTAGCTGTAGTGCCTTAGCAGTAGCGCGGGTGCCCGCGCTACTGATAAGGTAAATCCCCGCGCTACTGGTAGCTTTTTCCCTAGTAGTGAAACCTTCTTGAAAGAGTAGCAAGTTAAAGGAAAAATGATAACATACTGATGTAGTTGCATCCCGAATGGCACATTGCTTAACTAGGGACTCACCAACCATCTACAAATGATGTTAGTGTTCCAAGAGCCAGATAAACCAGAATAGTGGAAATGATGAGTTGGTTGCAGCGAGAATAATAATAACTTGCAGGCAAAGTACACAAATAAAACTAAAAGTAAATGTGTCTTTCTTGTAATGGAGAGATTAGGCGAGGAGAGACTTCAAATTTGGTGTACATCAAGTGTGTCAATGTGACGATAATACCAGTTACCTTGTATCATGGGGGTTTAGTATTTGATTTGCTCACCCTAGGGTTACGAAACTCCTCCTCGCGGGATTATATTCCATACTATATGGTCCCAACTCATCTTTGCCACAGCTTGGTCATCTCCACAATTAAGGTCGTTATTAAGCCGAAACCATGCATTAAGTTCAATGGATCACCATTATCTCATATTGTGTTCGGCCCTCATGGATGTCTCCACCTGTCACATCAGAGGTCGCATGTTTCCTGAACAATATGTGTTACGTGTGTAGGTCTTGAGATCATGTTTTCTAGGCCCTTAAATTGGGCAACACGCATAGAGTTCACAATAGAATAACAACTTACTAAACATATCATATGACTACAAACACGGATGACGACATATAGGAATTGCACAAATGAATCTTACCATTCACCTAAATCTCTCATGCCTAGGGGGAATTACTCACACATTTAAAGAGAATACCCAATCATCTCAGAGAATAAATCCATGAGAACCATATCAATAATACCGTGAAAATCCACAATAAGGTGAACAATTAAACAAGTCTCAATCTCTAGATGAGTATGAATAGAGTTCACCCCCTGATCTTACAACTTGGAATTCCTCTTATAATGTTGAAGGATGAATGAATATGAGTATGGAGGTGGAAGAACAAAACTAGAAGGATCTTCATGGTTCTTCTTCTCCGGATCTCTTCTCTCTCTATTCTGAATGGTGTGGCAGCGTCTAGATTTCTCCAATATGTGTTGTTCCTTCACAGAAGTGTCTTATGTAGATGAGAGGGTGCCCCTGGCACTTCATATGGAAGGTCGTCTTGCGTTCTAGTGCGCCTGGTGACCAAACTCCCAACATAGAAGTTACTCCACTTGGCTTGACTTGCAATAATTCACTTTGGTCTCCTTCCATTTATGCTTTTTCCTGTCAAACAATTGGAAAAAACATGTTTTCTTCTCTCTCTAAGGATTAGCGTTAGAAATAGCCGAGAAATAACGGAAACCTGGTGAAAACCAAATGAAAACTCCTTGTAAAAAGTCATAAATTCTCGAGCCATCAATATGCATGGATGAGTGCCTCTCTTGATGCATTTGTTGGCACCGAGATACCAAGGATATATTTTTGGAAGCATATTTAGGAGCACAACACAATGTGAAGTTTTCTTCAGCAGAATCTGAGGGTCACTCTCACAATATTCGAGCACAATTCAAGATTGTTGCAACTAGTGTTTGGGTTGTGTTGGTCAAGCCGAATGCCTTTCCTACAAGTGAAGTGCCAAAACGGGAGCATACCAAGCATACAAGCAAAACAACAATAGGAATGAAAACAAGGCCTTTTGTTATGTTGCACTTTTTTGGCCATTCACATGGGAAATAATGAATGGGCGAGGGGGAATTTGAAACCAACACCAAAGAGAGCAAGATCAAGCAGGTCCTCTTTCATTGATCTTGGGGAAGACAATGAGGGTGATGTTGATGAGAGGGGTAGAAGTCCCACTCCAAGATCAATACAAAACTTTATAGAGGGACATAGCCACATAGGGTGGAGCACACAAGGAAGAACTTTCATAGGTGATCTAGAAAAATGAACTAAGGTCAATTAGAAGAAAACAAGCCAGCAAGAAGGAATGAGCTAAATGAGACTGAGGAGGAAAAGTGGAGGGCCGAGTCAACGTGATCTATGGGGCACACATGGCAGAGATCATGGTGAGGATGACAATGTTTGAGCAGTGTAGGCTTTCTATTCATGAGGAAATGTTGAGGGTAAAGTCAAAGGACGTGGATGTCACTTAGAGGGGGGGGGGTGAATAGGCGCTTTAAAATAATTACTTTTTAGGCTTGAACACATGTGGAATAAAACTAGCGTTTAATTTGTCAAGCTCAAAACCTAAATATATTAGGCTCAGCTATGTGCACCAACAACTATGCTAAGCAAGATAAAAAACTATTTGATAGCAAGATATATAACATGAATCACTATGTCTATCACAAAGTAAGTGCATAAGTAAAGGGTTTGGGTAAGAGATAACCAAGGCACGCGGATACGACATTGTATCCCGAAGTTCATACCCTTTGCAGATGCTAATCTCTGTTAGAGGGGTGTGGAGGCACGATGCTCGTCAAAATGGCACTAGAGACACCGTATTCTCCTCACGCCCTCGCACAAAGCAAGGTGCCATGACTCCACTAAGGAACCCTTAAGGGCGGTCATCGAACTCGAACAATTGTTGACCCTTGGGGACGGTCACCGAACACGTACAAATTGCTCGGGGTAATCCCACAACTTAATTGAAGACCCCGAAGGTTGCCCGGAGCTTTACACCACAATGATTGAGCTCCGCGACACCACCAACCGTCTAGGGCGCCCAAACACCCAAGAGGCACAAGCTCTAGGGTGCCCAAACACACAAGAGTAATAAGCTTCTCAACTTTCACTTTCACGCATCACTGTGGAGAACTCAAACCGATGCAACTAATGCAATGGCAAGAACACACAAAGTGCTCAAGCCCCTCACTCTAAAATACCACCAAAGCAACGAAAGCTGTGGAGAAATATGAGAGGAAGAATAAGGAGAACACAAAAGAACTCCAAAATCTAGATTCACAAGGTTTCCCTCACTTAGAAGAGAAAATGATTGGTGGAAATATAGATCTAGATCTCCTCTCTCTTTTCCCTCAAAAAGAATCAAGAATCATGAGTGGAATAGAGAGATCAAGATTTTGGAGGTTAACAATGGAGGAGAAAACCATGCTCCAAAAACTGTGATGCACTGGGGAAGAAGACTCTTTTTATAGGACCCCACGAATCTAACCATTATTTATGGAAATGCTCAAGCGGTACTACCGCTTGAGGAAGCAGTACTACTGCTAAATATCAGTGGGTAACAGAAATCCTCATGGTAGTACGCGCGACATATATAACAGCGGAAGTACCGCACAAGCGGTACTACCACTTAAGGTACTAGTGAGTTGCACGTGCTTTGCACGTGAGTTATGATATATCATTACATGCATGAAGACCAAGATACAAATTCGTTATTAACGATAGCTAAACCCATTGTATAAGGAAAACCGTAGGTGCATTGTGCTCCAATATGTGTATATAACACATCATATATGTGGACCTTAAGAGTTAAATTTCATGATTACGCAAAGATAGTGTTGTAACATTTGGTCGAAACTCTTTGAAAAGATATATGGACTTTAAGAAATGGTTGATCATAAGTCTTTCACCTTGAGTAAAAATTCATAAGTAATCTCATAAATGGATGCACGTTTATTCAAGCGATAAAACTCTAATGGAGCAAGAGCATGCATGGAAAATTCTAGAATAAATCACAAATCAATAGACTTTTATTCAAGCGTGAATGCGTGGAAGATTCTAGATAATTTAGAAGTGTGTAACGATAGTATGATAGTATATGTGATAAATACAAGGGTGTACTAAGTTTTTAATTATTGAAAACTTCTAGATAGTACACATGGCAAAATCTGATGTAATGGATAGGAAATCGAATGGTCCGCAATGCTCGGATTTGCTACCTCTTGACCGTCGGATTGTGTTCAACCAACGTTCCATATTCAAACTTATTCACGCACTACATAGTGGTATAGGTAAGCTATACTACCACTAATTATTGGTGGGGGACATAGTACCCTATGGTAGTACACACGACACAACAACGGAAGTACCGCACAAGTGGTACTACCCCTTAAGGTATAAGCGATACTACCTCTTAATGTAGCAGTAGAGCCAGAACATCCATAACTTCTGCAAATGAACTCCAAGATCAGCAAACTCAAGCTTGTTAGATAGATGATGACAAGCACTATCCAACAACGAATGGATATATTAAGATTTAGCAATGGAGAAGAAATGCCAATAGGAGAAAGAAGATAAACTTCCCCAAATATGAACTAGCAAAATGTCCAACACTGAAAACGCAAAGATGATGCATACGAGCTCCGTTTTCGATGAGTTTGAGTTTGAAAAGAAGACAAACCAAAACTCTAAAAGCTCACATAAAGAAAAACCAAATAAGAACCAATAAAGATTATGCCAAGGATGTAATGTTTTGATATCTATACGAACGATACAATCAAGCTACTCACTCGAGAGTCCCCCTTTGATAGTACAACAATGAATCCTATAACCCGGTCTCCCAACTAACCCAATAAAGATTATGCCAAGGATGTAATGTTTTGATATCTATACGAACGATACAATCAAGCTACTCACTCGAGAGTCCCCCTTTGATAGTACGACAATCAATCCTATAACCCGGTCTCCCAACTAACACCATGAGACCGGTAAAATAAAAAATCTATCAAGGACAAATATTTGCCTTGCGCATAATCCCCTTGAGCTAGATGATGATGGGCATGCCTGTCTTAAGTTAGGACACCTTTCTTGTTAGCGTGCGCCTTGGTGAAGACTCGCAATTTGCTCCCCCATACTCCACTATGGGAGAGCCACTCTTAGGCACATCTTCACAAGACATGGTCGGCAAGCTTGAAGCATGTGATCACTTTGTGATGCTCCTCTTGAACTTGCACACCACAACCTTGATGATGATCACCACTTGATGTCATACTCCATGGGTTATATGAGATATTTCTTTTGATGCAAACCCATAGAACAATACCTAACCCTACACAGAAACCTCACATAGATCATGGGTTAGTACACAAAGCGTAATGGACAAACCTCACATAGATCATGGGAGAGCCACTCTTAGGTACATCATTCACACTTTGTGTGTTGATCAACTTGAATCCACTCTCAGCTTTTAGTCTTGATCAACCTTGTATCTTATCTTCAATCTTCATAAAGCTGATGTCTGGAAGGTAAACATGAATGTTTACACAATCTTCTTCTTCAAGACATGCTTGCAATAGGCTCAACTCTTACATGATCAATCTTTAGATAACTCCTTGAATGGCTCCTTGGTTAACACATAATCTCCTTATAACCTTGAAACCAGCACACGGTCTTCAAGAAATGCTTATGGACAAACCTTAAAGTATAACTCAAAGCAACCATTAGTCCATAGGGATTGTCATCAATTACCAAAACCAAACACGGGGGCACCATGCTCTTCCATAAAGGTCGAGAGGTTAATAAACAAGATCAAGGCGCGAGAGGCAAGAATTGTGTCCATGGATGCATTCGGGATGTACGAGAACTAAGAGCCTATGGGAGCTCACTCGTGTTGTGAGATACACACTTCGCGGAGGTAGTGGGACTGGCCATTCGAGAAGGGGGGGGGGGTGCACTTTGTTCAATATTATTGTGTTGGGATGATCTACGTTATGATGAACTATTTTGGATGATATTATGCGTATCTTGGTTGAATTCTTGCGCAAATGTGGCTGGAATTTGAATCATTAGATTTGAAAATAATGGTTTTGAAATATTGTTGAAATGTGTGTGGCCCAATCATCAAAATTGAATTGACATGGAAAAAAATATTGAGGGCTAAGTTGGGATCTTCCGGTTCACAACCTTTCGCTACTTAAATTCTTCTTATGAAGGCTTATAATAGGTGGCTTTTAGGAGTTAAATTTATGATTTTATTTTAAAAGGAGCATAAATCCATGGGATGATGCACACACATATTTTTTTATTCAAAACAATGCCAAGTAAAGCCAGGCATTAGTGTTGAACAAACAAACCTATGAAAAATATGAAAAAGAAAAGGAAATTTTGATGCCATCCACATAAGACATACCTCACAACAACATGTGTAAAATCCTACTACCATAGATCCTATGACCGCGAGTCAATCCACTAGTCGAGTGACATGTGAGCTGACAAAGGGTGCAAAAACTCCAAAGAAAAATGCCTTCAAAATTAAATCATCGCTCACACACGAACATTGTCTGGTCCAACCGCATGTCAGGCCAGAGCGATCATTCCCAAAGCAGATCTTTGAACCAACACCCCAAATGGCAACGACACATATACATCGACATTGACTTATCAGGCTAGATCGATCGATTCTCACTTAAAGATGACACAACTGCGATGTCAACGACGTAATCGTCATCCACCACTCTACGTCTCTACCGTCCTACCGACACATATAAATAGCCGACCAAAGGAGAAATCGTTGGAAGTGAAGACGCTGTCGCATCGCTATGGATCACTGCCTTACTTTCATCTAGTTGATGGTTGCACGATAGCACCACAACAACCGCCTTCCATAACCCCCCCCCCCCCCCCCCCCCCCCCCCCCCCCCCCCCCGCGCGCGCGCGCAAGGGTTCACTAGTCAGCGAGGGAGAGGGGTACTGACGCTTCACACAACATCCCCGCCAACAACACTCGTGCATCATGCCACATCCACATGATCTGATAGGCCTCCCCATCACCGCAATGCAAGCCCCCGACACCTTCGGTACAGAGCCGCCGCCACCGTTGCGAAGACCGGCGGTAGCGCCAACGAGAAGATGGTGGCAGAGAGGGACAAGCTGGGGCGGCCCTAGGGCAGGTAACAATCAGATCAGATCTGCAAGAGATGCTGCTGACATATACTTGCCCCAAGTCTGTCTTCCCGTAACAAGCCCAGTGGGATGCCAGCAGTCCAGCACTTTGTTCGTGTGTCCCGTTCTCTACGGACCTACACCTGGCTGCCGCTGTCGCTTCCACCGGCCAACATCACGACGACCTCGACGTGCCATGCCATGAGTACATCACAGATGGTGCTCTCTCCTCACCAGCAACGAGTTGACAAAAGGCCACGCCCAGCCTGGCGCAGTATCCTGCCGTACTCAACGGATTCAAAATGACCACTCGCGATCTTCTTAATTCGGCGATCGGAACGGAGAAACACCAATCAATCAGCCAAAACAATAAAGGCGCAGTATATCAATGCGAAGGAAGAGACCAAACCGGACCGAGCCTCTGCCCGTGCGCCGGCCTGCCCCGCTGTCCTACTCTACTCTACGTGGGGATGGAGATACGGAGGGACCATGAATACGCCTCGCTCGCGAAATGGCGTATTTCGAAAGTTAATCGGAGGTTTAATTAGTAATCCATCTCTCACCGCTCCCCATTCTCTCTCTCTCTCCCCCTCTAGTCGCGTCCCACCTCGCCCCCCGTTGTGTCCCTCCCCTCCTGCCTTCTCGCTCCGCCCTCCAATCCCCTACACGGCAGGCGAGGCGAGGCCAGGCCAGCTCCCCCGCATCCCCGCCCGCCGCGCGAGAATCCCGAGGAGGGATCGGAGGACGGCCGCCTGCCCCTCCGCCAGCCAGCCACCCGGACTCGCCGCTCCCTCCCTCCCTCCCTCCCAGGTGAGCGACGCCGACGCCCCTTCCCCTCGGTCCGAGCTCCGGCGGGCGTCGTGTGCTAATGCTCCTAACGCTTCTTCCGCGTGCCGTGGTTTCTCCCCTCCCCTCTGCTCTATGCGAGTTTTGGATTTCTCTCCGTATTTTCAACGCGTTTTTTTCCTCTCTTCGTTTCGTGTTGCTGTTCGTACCTGACGGTGGATGAATTCGCTGGGTAATCACGCGTGGCGCGGAATGCGGCTCGCCGGATTCCAGGAAAAAAAATTGGGGGCACGGATTTCCTCGTCGATTTTTTGGATTTATTTATTATTCATCTTATTTTGCTCGCGAGATCACGGCCTGATCCCTTCCCCCGCAATTCGCAGGTCGAATTCGCCCCGACGGCGTAGGAATCCCCGCAGGAATTCGCCCGAGATTTGATCGGGAGGAGACTCCAATGCTGCCCCCCGCGTAGCCGGAACCGGACCCCGCGCGTCAACAGGGCAGCAGGCCGCCGAGATGGCCCGTGCGAGGAAGCGCGACCGCCTGCGATGGAGCAAGCTCTACACCTTCTCCTGCTTCCACCAGCCCCACACCGACGAGGCCGCCGGCCCCGCCGCCGTCAGCGGCAGCCCCGTCGGCGGCCCGGGCTTCTCGCGCATCGTGCACTGCAACAACTCCATCCTCCACCGCCGGAAGCCGCTCAAGTACCCCACCAACTACATCTCCACCACCAAGTACAACGTCCTCACCTTCCTCCCCAAGGCCATCTTCGAGCAGTTCCGCCGCGTCGCCAACCTCTACTTCCTCCTCACCGCCATCCTCTCGCTCACCCCGGTCTGCCCCTTCTCCCCCGTCAGCATGATCGCCCCCTTGGCCTTTGTGGTCGGGCTCAGTATGATCAAGGAGGCCCTGGAGGACTGGCGAAGGTTCATGCAGGACATGAAGGTGAACAACCGCAAGGTCAGCGTGCACAAGGGTGACGGTGAATTTGAGTTCCGACATTGGGAGGACCTTTGTGTTGGTGATGTGGTCAAGGTTGAGAAGGACCAGTTCTTCCCGGCTGATTTGTTGCTCTTGTCCTCGAGCTATGAGGATGGCATTTGCTACGTTGAGACAATGAACCTGGATGGTGAGACAAACCTGAAGCTGAAAAGGTCACTGGAGGTTACGCTGCCATTGGAAGAGGATGAGACGTTTAAGGATTTCCGGGGAGTGATAAGGTGTGAAGACCCAAACGCGAGCTTGTACACATTCATTGGTAACTTAGACTATGAGAGGCAGGTGTATGCCCTCGATCCGTCTCAGATACTTCTCAGGGACTCAAAGCTGAGGAACACAGCCTTCATCTATGGAGTAGTCATTTTTACAGGGCACGATAGTAAGGTGATGCAGAATTCAACCGAGTCGCCATCAAAGAGGAGCAGGATTGAGAAGAAGATGGATTTGATCATATATATTTTGTTCACTGTTCTGGTTTTAATATCGCTCATCAGTTCGATTGGTTTTGCTGTGAGGATCAAGCTTGATCTGCCCAGATGGTGGTACTTGCAGCCTCAGAACTCCAACAAATTGGACGATCCAACACGCCCTGCTCTTTCTGGGATTTTCCATCTCATTACAGCACTCATTCTCTACGGGTATTTGATTCCGATCTCGCTATATGTCTCAATTGAAGTTGTGAAGGTGGCACAAGCACATTTCATTAACCAGGACATTCATATGTTTGATGAGGAGACTGGCAATACTGCTCAGGCCCGAACGTCAAACTTGAATGAGGAGCTTGGCCAAGTTCATACGATTTTGTCAGATAAAACTGGCACTTTGACCTGTAATCAGATGGATTTCTTGAAGTGTTCAATTGCTGGGGTTTCTTATGGTGTGCGTGCGAGTGAAGTTGAAAGGGCTGCTGCAAAGCAGATGGCATCAGGCGCTGCTGACCAAGATATTCCTGTGCAAGATGTATGGGAGAGTAATGAGGATGAAATCCAGTTAGTGGAAGGAGTTACCTTCAGCGTGGGAAAGACCCAAAAATCCTCGATAAAAGGCTTTAGTTTTGAGGATGACCGTCTTATGCAAGGGCACTGGACCAATGAACCAAATTCCAACATGCTTCTTATGTTCTTCCGGATACTTGCTATTTGTCACACTGCAATCCCTGAGGTGAATGAGGCAACAGGTGCTCTTACTTATGAAGCAGAATCACCTGACGAGGGGGCTTTTCTTGTGGCAGCCAGAGAATTTGGATTTGAATTTTTCAAGAGAACACAAGCGAGTGTCTTCATCAAAGAGAAATACACTTCCTCTAATGGCACAACTGAGAGGTATATGTATTTCAAATTACTGTTGTCCTTAGCTTTTCTATCTTCAGCTGAGAGTATTTGGCTTTCTGATCGCTATTTATTCATGTTTCTTCATCTTCGGTTGGGATTTCTTAGGGAGTTCAAGATTCTCAATTTATTGGAGTTCAACAGCAAAAGAAAGCGAATGACGGTAATTATGAGGGATGAAGATAACCGTATTGTTCTTCTTTGCAAAGGAGCAGATACGTAAGATTCTATACCAAATAGTTTTTGTTTTCTGATGCTTATGTTATTACATCACCATGTGATGTCATCTGTGTTACAGTCTGCTACTTTATCGATCATAGACTAAAAAGATGAAAATAAGAAATGCTGCCAAAAGAGTAGCGTGTACACTCACACTCTGCTGCTTTGTTGATCATAAACTAAAAAGATGGAAAATAAAAAGAGCCACCAAAAGAGTAGCGTGTATGCTTGATTTCCGATTAGGTATTCTCCACATGGGCTGCTCATGCTTTAATCTGACTATCTTATGTTGTTTTTTATCCAACCGAGCAGCATTATATTTGATAGACTAGCAAAAAATGGAAGGTTGTATGAGCCAGATACAACCAAGCATCTCAATGAATATGGTGAGGCAGGCTTGCGGACGTTAGCGCTATCATACAGAATGCTTGAGGAATCAGAATATGAATCTTGGAATGCCGAGTTTCTTAAAGCAAAGACATCCATTGGGCCTGATAGGGAATTGCAACTTGAGCGAGTCGCAGATTTGATTGAGAAGGAGCTGATCCTTGTTGGTGCAACAGCGGTTGAGGACAAACTACAAACAGGGGTAATAATGATCTGTTGATTTTTGAGTTGTTATGTTGCTGATCCTGCTATCACGCTAGTAGCTGTTTTGACTTGTTATGTTTCTTCTCATATTGTATCAGGTTCCTCAGTGCATTGATCGCTTGGCGCAAGCAGGTCTCAAAATCTGGGTTCTGACAGGCGATAAGATGGAAACTGCAATTAACATAGGGTAAGCTCTTTCCTATAAGAGTTACTCTTAACAGTAATATTTGTAATCCTACGTGTGACAATGCGTCTTTCTTCTGAACATTTTGTTCATTTCTTCTTTGCAGATACGCATGCAGTTTACTTAGGCAAGGCATGAAACAGATATCCTTGTCCACAACCGCTGGTGACCAAGTAGCCCAGGATGCACAAAAGGTACCTTTGCACAGCATTTTCTCATATACTCCCTCCGTTCCTAAATATAAGTCTTTTTAGAGATTCCAATGTGGACTACATACGGAGCAAAATGATTGAATCTACACTCTAAAATATGTCTATATACATCCGTATGTAGTCCTTATTGAAATCTCTAAAGAGACTTATATATTTAGGAACGGAAGGAGTACTATAGATGGATTTGGTCTATATGGCAGTCATCTTTGCTTTGCATTCGTCTTTGGAACCTGAGCAGGCTGCAAAAGAGAGTCTTATGTTGCAAATCGCCAATGCTTCACAAATGGTAAAGCTAGAGAAGGATCCTGACGCAGCATTTGCTCTTGTTATTGATGGAAAAGCTCTTACATTTGCTTTGGAAGATGACATGAAGAATATGTTCTTGAATCTAGCAGTAGAGTGTGCTTCTGTCATATGTTGCCGTGTGTCTCCAAGACAGAAAGCACTGGTAACCTCATCTATCGCCAATCCATGATCTGGGTTTTATACATAAGCCAATGCTGAGTTTGCTCGTTTTCGCGTTGCAGGTGACCCGACTGGTCAAAGAAGGCCTTGGAAAAACTACTTTAGCAGTAGGTGATGGTGCAAATGATGTGGGCATGATTCAAGAAGCTGATATTGGTGTTGGTATTAGTGGGGTCGAAGGCATGCAGGTCTGTCTAGATTATTACTATTCTCTTGGGAACTAGTGCATTGCGAGGAGATGTATTAATAGTTTAATTGTAAATGACGATGGCTTCTTTCTTTTGTCCAGGCTGTGATGGCGAGTGACTTTTCTATTTCCCAATTTCGGTTCCTTGAGCGACTTCTTGTTGTACATGGCCATTGGTGCTACAAGAGAATTGCCCAAATGGTGCCACTCAAAACGCTTCATTTGTTTTGTTACATTCTGTTGAACTATATTGTTTCGCATATGTGGTATAATGTTTTCTGAGTCCTCTTCCATTGAATTGCAGATCTGCTACTTCTTTTACAAGAATATTACCTTTGGACTTACAATATTTTACTTCGAGGCATTCGCTGGATTTTCTGGGCAATCAGTCTATGATGATTGGTTTATGCTGCTTTTCAACGTTGTTCTTACCTCTCTACCTGTTATATCACTTGGAGTATTTGAGCAAGATGTTTCTGCTGAAATCTGCTTGCAGGTATGTGACAGAATATTCGACTTACTTAAGCCTGTGACATATATGGCTTATATGAAAAATAAACATGCTCGGAAAGGGAACACCATAAAGTGGACTTCTGGGATGTGTTGTAATGGTGCGTTGCATTTTGTTACGCTGTATGTGGGGTCTTATTTTTTTTGGTGGGGGGGGGGGGGGGTGCTAAGAGCCTGTGACAGTTGCAGAAGATTCTCTTTATTTTGTTTATTTGCTTCATCCATATCAGTACGCTTCCGAAGTTGAAGCTAACAAAGGAGATATGAATAATATGTCAAACTTTGTTTCACCAACCATGAATCCCGAATATAGTCCCATCTGGGGGTTAGGTAGTATTGCGCCACTGCCTAGTACCAGAATAACAACATTATGCTCATGGCATTGCTGTTTAAGAGAAGTACAAAGGAATTGTGAGAACTCTAAAATTTACTCCATAAGTACTATCCATGTTTGTGTTACACTTACACATAAGTTTCTATCCTCTTTCAGTATGCTTGTTCATTTAATTCACGTGTGTTCCCTTTCCGTTGATATAGAATGTTGGAATTTTAGAAATACAGTTTGGTTTAATGTGCATTGAATTCCATTTCTTCATAATTCACAGTTCTATGAATATCTACTTCAAGTATTTATGGATGAGTGATCCTAATGAAAGGCACAAGTCATTCTATGCACTTCCATTTAAATTTCTGTATGTGTTGGCCCTTTGCACCATAGGACTTAATCTGGATATCCACCAACTGATATGGCATAATTTTCACTTTGCAGTTCCCAGCGCTATATCAGCAAGGACCAAATAACCTTTTCTTTGACTGGTACCGGATTTTAGGATGGATGGCGAATGGCCTCTACTCATCTCTGGCGATATTCTTTCTCAACATCTGTATATTCTATGATCAAGCAATCCGCTCTGGTGGACAGACTGCCGACATGGCTTCAGTGGGAACCACCATGTTCTCCTGCATCATCTGGGCTGTCAATATACAGATTGCTCTGACAATGAGCCATTTCACCTGGATTCAACATTTGTTTGTGTGGGGCAGCATAGGGACTTGGTATGTCTTCATTATCACATACGGGATGGCTTTGAAGTCTCGAGACAACTTCCAGATTATGACAGAAGTTCTCGGGCCAGCTCCCATTTACTGGGCAGCGACCCTTCTGGTGACTGCTGCTTGCAACATCCCCTACCTGATTCACATATCCTACCAGAGATCATGCAATCCACTTGATCACCATGTGATTCAGGAGATCAAGTACCTACGGAAAGACGTCGAAGACGAAACAATGTGGAAGAGGGAACGGTCTAAGGCGAGACAGAGGACCAAGATTGGTTTCACCGCAAGGGTAGACGCAAAGATTAAGCAGCTCAAGGGGAGGTTGCATAAGAAAAGCCCATCGTTAACCATCCATACTGTAGCGTAGAACACCTCTGAGTCATCTGGTAGTCTCGTCGACAGTAGTTGTCGCCTTACGTGCTCCCGCAAGGCAGCGGTTTTTTGGCTTCACCGAGTGATAAGGCGATTTTTTTCTCTTTGTCCAGCCTAATTTTTTCTTTCAATTTGTTGCTGTTCTTTTTTCTTGTCCATTTGTGTAAGAAATGTTGGGTTGTAATTGGTGGCCTTACCCCCCAAGTAGAAGTTCTGAAGCCAGCCGTGTAAAAAGTATAGCGCTCCTTTCAGTTGGAAGAGACAAACCTACCGAGATAGCTGACAGTATATGTATATCTGCAATTTTGACTATCCTTGTGACTTTGTTATCTGCAATGCTGGCAGTAGTGGCATTGCCCATGCCTGCTGAACAGAACCGAGCATTGTATTCTTGGTTGTTCATAGTACTAGACTTTCCTATACGACAGTGTTAGTGAGCATTCATACAATGAGCAGAAACCGTATCTTCCATGGTGCGGAAAATCACTGCGCGCAGCATAATTTGGAAAAAGGCAGTCTTCTCTCTTCCACATTGAGTTGCTGATGCAGTTTGCTTGCATTGCTAATGATCCATTTACATTATCTATCCATGATGTTGGCCAGTGATAACATATTTAGCGGCTACAGTATGCGTGTGTGTCAATTGTGTGTATATATATGTATCATATACATAATCATCCTAAGAGCGGAAGTAGTGCGGTTGGGAGGATGGATAGAGCGAAAACGTCTCATCCTGATAAAGACCATATGATCTTAGATCTTGGGCCCTTTCGATTTGCAGGATTCAGAATACAGAACAGTAGAAAAAACTTAGGCCTGCAATATTAGCCCACTTATAGCTGAGTTTGTACTAACTTTGTTTGGTTGAAAACAACAAAAGCAAATGAATCTTTCCAGGAGGTTTGATCAGAGGAAAACAATTCCTATGAAATATAGTGTGAATGAGTTAGAGTGCGTAATGGGACTAATGGGTCTGGACTGGCGGTATAGCCCGTTAGTCTTAGGGTTAATTACAGATAAGGGTCGCTTGCTTAGGGGTCAAAGTAAGCCTTGCTTGAAAGTTAAGTAAACCTTTCTATATAAAGAGAGTAGATGTATCAATCCAATGAAGCAAGAATTAAGAAGGAAATCCCTTCCCTCTTGCCTGGCCGTGGGCAAAAGGCCCCCGGCCGGCTCTCTCGCGCCCTCCTTCTAGCAGCCACATAACAATTTGGTATCAGCTTTCCCAGACTCGATCGTGTCCAGCCCTCCACCGAGTTTTTCCCACCGCCGCCGCCGCACACCTACCCGCCGCCACCAGCGTCTTCATCGGTGCTGCTGCCCCACACAGCAGGCGCGCCGACATTGGGTGTGCTGGCGTCCTCAGGGGCGATTGCACCCTCTGTCCCCGGCGCCGTCCGCCCTCGTCCTCACCCCGGAGCAGATGACAGCCTCAATCCTGGAATTACGGCAAGCCGTGGCGGGCATCAGGGCCTTCCTCGTCGGGCCCTATGCGCCCCAGTCGCATCCACAGCAGCCACCTCCTCCGCCGCCACACCAACAGCAGCTACCCCCACCGCCGCCGCCCTCAACCGCGACCACAGCGCCGGTCATCTCCTACCAGTATGGGATGCCCTACGACGGGACTGCGACGACCTCGTTCCCATCAGCGCCGCCGCCGTCCCAGGGCGCCCCCATCCAGCAGATCAAGTTCCCGCCGTCGCCGTCACCGCTTCCGTCTTGGATCGCTACCCGCCACGTGTCGGCGGCAATGAGGCTGCAGGCTGCTGCGCGCGGCCTCCTAGCGCGTCGGCGTGTGCGGGAGATGCGTGGTCTGCAGCTGCCGCTCCTCCAAGTTGCCCTTCACTGCGCAAAGGACCTCGATCTCGTCCGTTGCGTCGGGGATCTTGGGCATGCGGTTTCCCCCACAGGCGGCGGGCATGCTATTTTCCCTGCGGGCAGCGACCTCAAAGTCTGCGGCATCGGCGGTTGGGGGGGGGGGGGGCGCACCCCTCCTCGTCATTCTCCATCGCAAGCCCTCCACTCTTCTCCGTGCGGTGCAGACCAACAACCGTCCAGCAGGGAGAAGGCATGGTGTCACCGACAGGAGCGCACCGCATAGCACCAGTGCATTCCGTCGCCGGCCGCCGCGAGGGCGCCTCTGCTGGTCGCTCTTGCGACCACTTCCAGGTGGCCATACACATGCACTCCTTTGTCCAGATGGTGTCCATGGGATCCAGGTGGCTGTACACGTGCACGTCCGACGTGCGGATGATGTCCACTTTTTGTTAAGGGGTCCAAAATAAAGCGTCCCAGTCCATTTCAGGTTGAGAGTAATAAAACAAGTCGAGATGTAAAGGGCTTGTTTTTAGGTGTTAGGTTTGTGTTGCGTCGAGTCATGGTTATAAGTTGGTTAGGCTGCAGCTCAAGGACAAGCTGCATGTCTAGGTGGGGTGTAGTGTTAGAGTACGTAATGGGATTAATGGGCCTGGGCTGGCGGTATAGCCCGTTAGTCTTAGGGTTAATTAGAGATAAGGGTCACTTGCTTAGGGGTCAAGTAAGCCTTGCTTGGGAGTCAAGTAAACCTCCCTATATAAAGAGAGGAGATGTATCAATCTAATGAAGCAAGAATTAAGAAGGAAATTCCTTCCCTCTTGCCTGGCCGTGGGAAAAAAGCCCCCGGCCGGCCCTCTCGCGTCCTCCTTCTAGCAGCCACATAATAGAATGACTCCTTAAAAAAATCCTATAAGATTCAATCGTACAATTAAAAAAATTCACATAGGAAAAAATTCTAATGATTCCTGTTCTTGAGTTTATCCATGAAAATCCTTTTAATCAAAGAGGCTTGAATAGAGCCACGGGAGAACAAAGATCACCGTGTGGACCAAATGAAGCAACCCACTAGCACGACAATTCATGGTTACATGCGTTGACACTCCATGCAATTTGCTTTTCAAACTTGTTCCATTGTGTTCCGACTTTCGACTATATATTATATTTGTTCAATTTTGGTTGTTTGACATTTTTTGTTAGTTTGCTTTAGAATTGCCTTTATTTCCATTCAAATTTATTGTGATTTGATTTCAAGTATGTTCAATTTGAACGAAATATCATGTTTGCTTTCTATTCTCATTTTCTCTCTTTTAAGTTTAGCTTTTTACCGTTAGTGTGAGATTAATTTATCTGTTCTTTTGTCTTCTATCTATAATTGTGAATGTTGAAATGGAAGGGAAGTATGTGGCCTCATCAAAGATGCAAAAGAAAATCAGGTCGACCGAGACACAACGTAATATATGGTCAGTTTTTGTGATCCCTCTGACTGCATACGTCAACATTATTGTTAGAATGTGATAAGTGTTCGTCTTGCACATGCCTAACCATTTCAGACCTTCTGTCAACCGTTCAAATGTATTTAACCGACTTCATGTTACTGCTGCAATTTTACTGGGGTTTGTTGCTACACCTTCAGCATAAATGATGTGTCCTAGATACTCAATAGTAGGTGAACCAAAGGTGCATTCAGACTTCTTGAGGAAAAGTCATCACAGAATTTCCATAACATTTATCAAGTAGTGTTTATGCTCTTCAAGAGTTTTACAGTATATGAAAATGTCATAAAAACACTAGTACAAACTTCATGAGATATGGAGGAAAAATCTTGTTAATTAATGCTTGAAATGTTGCAGGGGCATTAGTAAGACCAAATGACATTACCAGGTACTCAAAATGGCCAAGATATGTCATGAATGTAGTCTCGTGCACATCCTCAGGACCCATTCTAATTTGGTGATATTCATCTACTAAATCATCTATTACATGAATAGGGATTTGTTCTTGATTGATTGTGAACCTCAGCATATCCCCCGCCCCCCGCCCACACACACACACACTGGAAATCTATATTCCACCGTTTGTACTATTGCTAATCTACCTATTTCAAATCAAGGTCAACTTTGCATTCTTCAGGAGCTTGAGCTAGTTGGAATTTTTTTGTTCACTTGTCTGATCCAACTCAAAAGGTTTTCTCCATTGAAACAGGGGAAAACATTTTATGACCTTTGGAAATGCTTTTCATAAATTGAGCAGCACGTTCATATTTATAACATTTTTTTACTGTTAATGTGTTTTTTTGTCCAAACTGTTGGGGAACGTAGTATTTCAAAAAAATTCCTACGATCACGCAAGATCTATCTAGGAGAAGCATAGCAACGAGCGGGGAGAGTGTATCCATGTACCCTCATAGACCGAAAGCGGAAGCGTTAAGTAACGCGGTTGATGTAGTCGAACGTCTTCGTGATGCAACCGATCAAGTACCAAACGTACGGCACCTCCGCAATCTGCACACGTTTAGCTCGGTGACGTCCCTCGAACTCTAGATCCAGCCGAGGCCGAAGGAGAGTTCCGTCAGCACGACGGCGTGGTGATGGTGATGATGAAGTTACCGACGCAGGGCTTCGCCTAAGCACTATAACGATATGACCAAGGTGTGTTTCTGTGGAGGGGGGCACCGCACACGGCTAAGAGAAAGTTTGGTGTGCCTTTGGGGTGCCCCCCTGAGGGAGTCCTGGACTAAGGGGTCCTCGGGCGTCCGACCTATTAACCATGGGCCGGACTGATGGGCTGTGAAGATACAAAGACCGAAGACTGCACCCGTGTCCGGATAGGACTCTCCTTGGCGTGGAAGGCAAGCTTGGCGACCGATTATGAAGATTCCTCCCTTTGTAACCGACCTCGTGTAACCCTAGATCTCTCCGGTGTCTATATAAACCGGAGGGCTTAGTCCGGATAGAGATATATTCATTACCATAGTCATACATGCTAGACTTCTAGGGTTTAGCCATTACGATCTCGTGGTAGATCAACTCTTGTAATACTCATATTCATCAAGATCAATCAAGCAGGAAGTAGGGTATTACCTCCATAGAGAGGGCCCGAACCTGGGCAAACATCGTGTGCCCTGTCTCCTGTTACCATCGACCTTAGACACACAGTTCGGGACCCCCTACCCGAGATCCGCCGGTTTTGACACCGACATTGGTGCTTTCACTGAGAGTTCCACTGTGCCGTCCCCAAAAGGTTTGATGGCCCCTTCAATCATCAACGACAATGCTGTCCAAGGAGAAACCTTCCTCCCTGGACAGATCTTCGTATTCGGCAGCTTCGTACTGCGGGCCAACTCGCTTGGCCGTCTGGAGCAGATCGACAGCTACGCCCCTGGCCATCAGGTCAGATTCGGGAGGTTGAACTACGTCGCGGACGTCCGTGGAGACTTGATCTTCGCTAGATTCGAGACCGCGCCAATCGCTCCTGATCACCCCGATGAACATGACCTAAATCTGTCATCGGACCACATCCAGGAGATTGCTCCTATAACTGCTCTGGCCGTAGATCCGGAGCATACTGCGCCATCCAAGGACGGGAGGCTCAACCCCACCATGGAGGCCACAGCTTCCACGGCGTTGGAGCCGAACATAGACCTAAAGTCACACGACGTCTTTGTCACCGGAACTCCAGACTCGTCTCTGGTCATAAATTCCGAGCTATGCGCATCCGCGGACGCCGAACTTGATCGCTTATCGATATTTGAGTTTAGCGCCACAGACATCTTCCAGCATTCGCCCTTGGGCGATGTGCTAAATTCGTTAAGAAACCTGTCCTTGGCGGGGGATTCACAGCCGAATTGTGTCTGATTCGAGCTGGAGGCTGATGATGGGGGAGAATTTCGCTTCCCACCCACCACCCACTTCATAGCCACTGTCGAAGACTTAACCGACACGCTTGACTATGACTCCGAAGACATCGACGGTATGGACGATGATGCCGGAGACGAGGAGGCCCAACACCCGCCGTTTACCGGACGATGGACAACCACTTCCTCATATGACGTATACATGGTAGATACGCCAAAAAATAATAGCGGCGATGACAAGGAAAACCCAGCAAAGGAGGACCCTCCTAAAACACAACCAAAGTGTCGGCGTCAGCGGCGCCGCTCTAAACCACGCCGCAGCAAGGACAGCAACACCGGCACAGGAGACGACAACACCCCGGACGGTGCCAAAGACGTAGAAGACCTCGACGAACAAACCGACGAATAGGACAATCAGAAAGATGGGCAAGTCAGCCCTGACGAACAGGCCATAAATGAAGACTCGGAGGGCGGTAGTTATCATCCGCTCTCCAAGGAGGAGGTGAGCCTCGGCAACGAGGACTTTATCGTGCCTGAGGAGCCCCTCGAGCAGGAGCGCTTTAAGCGCCAGCTAATAGCCACTGCAAGGAGCCTGAAAAATAAGCAGCAGCAGCTTCAAGCTGATCAAGATCTGCTCAACGATAAATGGACTGATGTCCTGGCAGCTGAAGAATATGGCCTTAAGCGCCCTGCCAAAAGTTACCCGCAGCGTAAATTGCTACCTCAGTTTGATGATGAGGCGTTGGAGCCCATACCATCATCGTGCAATGCGGCTGACCGACCACCACGGGGTTGGGACAAAGCGGCAACTCAAGCCAAACACCAGCCTGCTCCACCTCACCGTAAGGGTAGAGATAAAACAGCTCGGGGACACACCTACGACTGCTACCTCTTGAGCACTGCGTTGGTTTTCCATTGAAGAGGAAAGGGTGATGCACTAAAGTAGCGTAAGTATTTCCTTCAGTTTTTGAGAACCAAGGTATCAATCCAGTAGGAGACCACGCTCGAGTCCCACGCACCTACACAAACAAATAAGAACCTCGCAACCAACGCGATAAAGGGGTTGTCAATCCCTTCACGGTCACTTACGAGAGTGAGATCTGATAGAGATGATAAGATAATATTTTTGGTATTTTTATGGTAAAGACTGAAAGTAAAGAAAGCAAAATAAACGGCGCCAGAAATAGCTTGTTGTCGGGAGATTTATATGATGGAAAATAGACCCGGGGGCCATAGGTTTCACTAGTGGCTTCTCTCAAGATAGCATAAGTATTACGGTGGGTAAACGAATTACTGTCAAGCAATTGATAGAATTGAGCATAGTTATGAGAATATCTAGGTATAATCATGTATATAGGCATCACGTCCGTGACAAGTAGACCGACTCCTGCCTGCATCTACTACTATTACTCCACACATCGACCGCTATCCAGCATGCATCTAGAGTATTAAGTTCATAAGAACAAAGTAACGCTTTAAGCAAGATGACATGATGTAGAGGGATTAACTCATGCAATATGATATAAACCCCATCTTTTTATCCTCGATGGCAACAATACAATACGTGTCGTTTCCCCTACTGTCACTGGGATCGAGCACCGCAAGATTGAACCCAAAGCTAAGCACTTCCCCCATTGCAAGAAAGATCAATCTAGTAGGCCAAACCAAACTGATAACTCGAAGAGACTTGCAAAAATAACCAATCATACATAAAAGAATTCAGAGGAGATTCAAATATTGTTCATAGATAATCTTGATCATAAACCCACAATTCATCGGATCTCGACAAACACACCGCAAAAAGAAGAGTTACATCAAATAGATCTCCAAGAGAATCGAGGAGAACTTTGTATTGAGATCCAAAGAGAGAGAAGAAGCCATCTAGCTAATAACTATGGACGGGAAGGTCTGAAGTAAACTACTCACACATCATCGGAGAGGCTATAGTGTTGATGTAGAAACCCTCCGTGATCAATGCCCCCTCCGGCGGAGTGCCGGAAAAGGCCCCAAGATGGGATCTCACGGGTACAGAAGGTTGCGGCGGTGGAAATAGGGTTTTGGCTCCGTATCTGATAGTTTGGGGGTACGTAGGTATATATAGGAGGAAGAAGTAGGTCGGTGGAGCTACGAGGGGCCCACGAGGGTGGAGGGTGCGCCCCCTGCCTCGTGGCTTCCTCGTCGGTTGCTTGACGTCCACTCCAAGTCCTCTAGATCACGTTTGTTCCAAAAATCACGTTCCCGAAGGTTTTATTCCGTTTGGACTCCGTTTGATATTCCTTTCCTTCGAAACACTGAAATAGGCAAAAAACAGCAATTCGGGCTGGGCCTCCGGTTAATAGGTTAGTCCCAAAAATAATATAAAAGTGTATAATAAAGCCCATTAAACATCCAAAACAGAATATAATATAGCATGGAACAATAAAAAATTATAGATACGTTGGAGACGTATCAAGCATCCCCAAGCTTAATTCATGCTCGTCCTCGAGTAGGTAAATGATAAAAACAGAATTTTTGATGTGGAATGCTACTTAGCACAATTTTCAATGTAATTCTCTTATTTGTGGTATGAATATTCAGATCCGAAAGATTCAAGACAAGAGTTTAATATTGACATAAAAGTAATAATACTTCAAGCATACTAATAAAGCAATCATGTCTTCTCAAAATAACATGTCCAAAGAAAGTTATCCCTACAAAATCATATGGTCTGGCTATGCTCTATCTTCACCACACAAAATATTTAAATCATGCACAACCCTGATGACAAGCCAAGCAATTGTTTCATAGTTTTGGTGTTCTCAAACTTTTCAATCTTCACGCAATACATGAGCGTGAGCCATGGATATAGCACTATAGGTGGAATAGAATGGTGGTTGTGGAGAAGACAAAAAGGAGAAGATAGTCTCACATCAACTAGGCGTATCAACGGGCTATGGAGATGCCCATTAATAGATATTAATGTGAGTTAGTAGGGATTGCCATGCAACAAATGCACTAGAGCTATAAGTATATGAAAGCTCAATAATGAAGACTAAGTGGGTGTGCATCCAACTTGCTTGCTCACGAAGACCTAGGGCAATTTGAGGAAGCCCATCATTGGAATATACAAGCCAAGTTCTATAATGAAAAATTCCCACTAGTATATGAAAGTGACAAATCAAGAGACTCTCTATCATAAAGATCATGGTGCTACTTTGAAGCACAAGTGTGGAAAAAGGATAGTAGCATTGTCCCTTCTCTCTTTTCTCTCATTTTTTTAGTTGGGCCTTTTCTTTTTTTATGGCCTTTTTTTTCTTTTTTCTTCTTTTTCGTCCGGAGTCTCATCCCGACTTATGGGGGAGTCTTAGTCTCCATCATCCTTTCCTCACTTGGGACAATGCTCTAATAATGATGATCATCACACTTTTATTTACTTACAACTCAAGTATTACAACTCAATACACTACAAAAAAAAGACACTTCCGTGATGATACATATTTGTCACAGTAGGTCACGTTTTCTGTCATGCATGTACATCCATGACAAAATTATGACAGAATCAAGATAGTCATACCTGTGCTGTCATAGAAGTGTTCCATGACATTACCAAAATTATCATCACGGAAGTGTCCACTTCCATGACGATAAATTGCGCGTCATAGAAGTGCTTTCGTCAAGGGTGACCGACACGTGGCATCCACCATAACGGAACGCCGTTAAGCTATTGGGTCCGGTTTTGGATCCGATAACCCGTTAACAGCCCAGACCAATGGGGATTTTCCACGTGTAAAATCATCATTGGCCGGAGGAAACACGTGTTGCCTCACCGTTGGGACAGATGTCATCCACTCATTGGACAGGAGGCGCCTATGATAGGTCGACACGTGGCACGGCCCAACAGTGGCCCATTCCGGTGAAAAAGGCCGGCCCAGTAAAAAATAGCAGGCCGGCCCATATAAGGCCTACTTGTGTCAGGTCCATTTACGCCCACAGCCCATACGAGATGTGCCAATTCGGCCCGTCAACGACCCGTTAAAGATTTGACACCATTGCAGCCCATCGTCAGTTCAAGCCCGTTAATAGCCCGCTATATATTTGGGCTCAATATCGGCCCGATGAGATTTCGGCCTGTTAACGGCCCATTCAGTGGATGGGCCAATTTTCACGATGTACATCTTTCGGCCTTTTAGAGACCCATTTAAATATTGGGCTAATTTCCGGCCCGGTGTGTCTTTCAGCCTGTTGATGGCCCATAAAGCAGTTGGGCCATTTGTAGTCGGACCTGAGTTTCGGCCTTTAAGCGACCCATTTAAGTGTTGGGCCAATTTCCGACCCAATGTGTCTTTCAGCCTGGTGACGGCCCATATATCTGTTGGGCCATTTGTAGTCGGACCTGAGTTTTGGCCTTTTAGCGACCCATTTAAGTGTTGGGCCAATTCCCGGCCCTGTGTGCCTTTCAGCCTGTTAACGGACCATAAATGAGTTGGGCCATTTGTAGTTGGACCTGAGTTTTGGCCTTTTAACGGCCCATGCCCTTCATGGTCCAATACCAGCCCGGTTTCTCTTTCGGCCTGCTAAAGGCCCACAACACAGTTGGGCCATTTACAATACGACCTGACTTTCGGCCTCTTAGCGGCCCATGCTCTACATGGTCCAATACAAGTCCGCTGTCTCTTTCGGCCTGCTAAAGGCCCACAGTATAGTTGGGCCATATGTAGCCCGAACTTAGTAACGGCCTGTTAACGACCCGTGAAATCAATTGGGCCCACCTGTTGCCCGCTTCGATGTCAGCCTGTTAACGACCCGGGAGTTAAGAGGGCCGACCATTAACTTTCGGCCTGGTAACGGCCCATTAACTTAATGGGCCCACTAAAGTTCGTACATGTCTTTAGGCCAAATTAGATAATTTGAGCCCATTACGACGAGCAATTATGCACAGGACCAAAACCGATCAAGCAAAGGTACGACATACAGGGAAAAACGTTGCACATCCAGCATATATTACAGGAAATTACATCCACTGGGCAATCAAAGATTGATGCCAGTGCAAATAAATGAACAGAACCTAACGATCTACAACGTCACAATCTGCAACCTCAGCACGGATGATGCCCATAAGCATGTGGGCAAGTTCTTGCTGCTTTGCTACACTGTCTCTGAAAACATTGATCAGTTGTTGTGTCGCACGACTCTGCACCTCTGATTCCTCCACCATTTCCATCATTCCTTCAGCCATTAATTGGTTCACAAACATACATTTTTTCCGTTGCATTCGAGACAGAGGATACTGAACAGATTCAGATGGCGATTTTGGCAGGCTTGTATTATTGATAGTGGAGAGTGTCTCGACCACTGCATCATAACATAAATTAGGAGGGGAACCAAACAGATTAATCATGAGTTATTGGCATATTACCTGGCCTAGATTTATTGGAAAGAAACAATGGGGTTGCCTTGCTGTTTTCAGAGTTTGTCTTCTTATCTTCAGCAGCCTGCACCAAATTAAGACACTAGCATTGCTATCATTGGCCAAGTCAGATAATAGGAAAGCAACATTGGCACAACGAACGTTTGGGCAACTAGCCAACACCAAATTAACACAATATGGCACAGCTATCATCAGCCAGGTAAGGTAATACGAAAGCAACATTGACACAATGAATGAATGGGCAAGCAGAGCAGCACTACAATTCAGTAATGTGCATGATATGAGATAGTACACTCATGCAGCTCAGTATGCAAAACTACCAGGCAGTTTTCTTTACAAAAATCAACATTGGCGCCTTTAACATTTTGCTACAACAAATTTTAGATCAGACAAAGGTTGGATTCACGCCGATTAACAAAATACATGCTGATGTAAAAATATAGTGATATACAACAGGTACTTACATCAGCATTGGAGCACAGAGAATTCCCGCAAGATATTTTCCTCGAATGCAATCCCAATGAAGAAAATCTTCTATCATTTAACCTTATTTTCTAAAAGAGAGATGGGTAAGAAACATGTAGAAAATATGATCAGAATGCTATAAAATTTCATGATGCGAGGATACGCACACGCTTCTTAGAATGGAGTTGACATTCTTTTGCTGGACTGGAGCGGACTAGTTCTTTGGCCACTGGAATCTGCTTATTATCAGTGGGAGTTGGGTTTCTCTGTGCTGGAGCAGTATCTATGAAAAATGGAGTTGGTTTATTATCTCCTGGCGTTTGGATCTTTTGCAAAGACCTGGTTTGTAACCCTTCAGATTCTAACATAGCCGTCTTCCCCCTGCATGCCTTATATAGAAGAATGGTGCTTCAATTATAAAACATGCTACAGCAGAGATGGAATAGGTACTGAAGAATAGAAAGGCATGACATATTGACATGTATTCCCTCCATCCGGAAATAAATGGATGGGTCTAGGCGTATTTCAGTTCTAGATACATCCAGTTTTATCCATTTCTGCGACATGTAATCCGGACGGAGGGAGTATGATGTAAGAGCTAGGGATACGACAGGACAACACAGTAAAAAAACACTGAAAACCCACTGCAGAACCAAAGTAATCAAACCCACTGATATGAGATAGTACACTCATGCAGCTCAGGATGCAAAACTACCACGCAGTTTTCCTTACAAAAATCAACATTGTGGCCTTTAATCATACATTTTGCTACAACTAAATTTAGATCAGATAAAGGTTGGATTCACGCCGATTAACAAAATACATGCTGATGTAAAAATATAGTGATATACAACAGGTACTTACATCTGCATTGGAGTACAGAGAATTCCTGCAAGAATCTTTCCTCACAGACGATACCAGTGCAGAAATTCTTCTATCTGTTAAGCTTATTTTCTAAAAGAGAGATGGGTAAGAAACATGTAGAAAATATGATCAGCATGCTATAAAATTTCATGATGCAAGGATACGCACACGCTTCTTAGAATGGAGTTGACATATTTTTGCTGGACTGGAGCGGACTAGTTCTTTGGCCACTGGAATCTGCTTATTATCAGTAGGAGTTGGGTTTCTCTGTGCTGGAGCAGTATCTATAAAAACTGGAGTTGGTTTATTATCTCCTGGCGTTTGGATCTTTTGCAAAGACCTGGTTTGTAACCCTTCAGATTCTAACATAGTCGTCTTCCCCTTGCATGCCTTGTATAGAAGAATGGTGCTTCAATTATAAAACATGCTACAGCAGAGAGATGGAATAGGTACTGAAGAATAGAAAGGCATGACATATTGACATGTATTCCCTCCATCCGGAAAAAAATGGATGGGTCTAGGCGTATTTCAGTTCTAGATACATCCTTTTTTATCCATTTCGGCAACATGTAATCCGGACGGAGGGAGTATGGTGTAAGAGCTAGGGATACGACAGGACAACACAGTAAAAAAACACTAGTTGAATGAAAAACTGTATGCTAGCGGAATACGTACAGAAAAAACTAAGGCAGCATACACGTGTATGATTGGGAAACTAAGATGGCATTGCAACAGAGCACTAGAACAACACTTCAATGTAAAAAAACATGGTATGGTAGACAGATGAAGTACGTACTGATGAATAACAATGCATAAGATATTCAGAAGCATGATGTCCAAATTAAGCAGATGGCATTGCGATAGAGTAGAATGACAGTACTTGAATTTGAAAACATGTTATCATGAATGGAATAGGTACTGAAAAACAGGAAGGCATGACATATTTACATGCATGATCAGCATGCTAAGCACATGGCATTGCAACAGAGTACATACACTCCAGGACATTATATGCATGTTGTACCCATATCACGGGCCAAGTTAGAGCAAGGACCTTGTGGGGTGAAGAGGATTCAACATCTTTCTGCAAGTCTTCTGAAGAACTGCCTTTACATGTTCCATCATATTGGGTATCATTGACATCAAGTTTATTGGCCTTTACATTGCTCCGTGAGGTTCTTGTGGATATATCAGTGTGTGCAATTATATCTGACATGCATGGAAGACAACTAGTAGTTAGATTTATGTAATGAGTGCCTGTAGGAGACGACATAAATAGTAGGACTGGGGTTAACTAGCAGCAACAGGTCTCAAAAACTAAAGGGAGAACACAGATGAAAGCTACAGAATATGTATCGTTTGTACTCGAGATTAACTAGATGGCACACAAAAGTATTAAAGAACAACATAGGTAATACTAGAAGTGGTATAATACTATAATCACCAGCCTGTGGGATAGCATTGGCTGATGGATGATAACTATGGAACAACGTTACCTAAAGAACAAGTATCTTAGCTGAACTATGGAACAACGTTAACTCCTGAACAAGACCCGTAAGAGATCAGCATGAATATACAGTGAAATGTGATAATCTATTTTCCATGCTTAGATGAATAACAAAGCCATAAATGTTGCACACAAGTAAGATGAGGGTACAACCTAACTGGCCGCCATCCATAGGAGTGAGCATCATGTGCTGACTTGTCGATGGCCCTGCAGTTGTTGTGGCTGTCCATGTCGGGCACGCGCATTCGATGCAGGGAACTGTTGAGTGGGGACTATAGCTCCCTTCTGGTGTATGCTTCCCTTGTTGGAGCAGCTGCGGTGAGTCGGAAGACGGTGTGGCTGAAGATGCAGATAACGCATAATGTTAAGAACGACACATCTCTTTGATCTGAAGAAATACACTAAGAGATCAACAGCAAGGTACGAGAGTGGTCACACGTCTGTTGACTGAGACTAAATTGGGGTCACACGATTTTATTTTATTTTGGTACTGTCCGATCTACGCCGGATGGCTTGATGGCCGTCTTGTGCCTCCCGGCTGACACTGTTAGGAATCTTCCCCGAAGAGCCAGCGACCAACGGCAGAGCAGCTTGCCTCCGCCGTCCGTGGCCCCGGCCAAAACCCCGCTCCCCGCCCCACCGCACTGCCGTGGTTGCGCCGCCCCCGGGCCAATCCACAAAGACTCCCCGTCATCCAGACCCGGCGGCGGCAGTACCTTGAACCCACGCAACTCTAAGATAGCCATCTAAGCGCTGCTACCGCGGCGAACTTGCGGCCCCGCACCCTTATGTTAGACACCAGCCAACCGAAAGCCTAGGAGCTCCGTCGCCTCGAGGGGTGCCACTTCCCATTGGGAATCGATTGGCCCAGAATAAAAATTCAGATCTGACGCCTAAATAAAGTGATTTGAGATGAGGGTGCGACCTATCTGGCGGCATGGTGAAGTAGGCAGGTCCAGCTGCCGAGTCGGTGAGGCCGACGCGGTTGCGGTGGCCACCGGCGGCAGGGAAACAACGATGTCGCGACGGTCGACGGCTACGGGGAAGCAGCGCCGGGACTCTGGACGGATCTGAAGTTGGAGCCGCTCCGGCGCCGTGAACAATGGCGGGGGTGAATCGGCTCCGGTATGGTTCACGCGGCCGTCGTCGAGGCAGCTCCAGCAGCACGGGGTAAGAGGCACACGGCCCAGTGCACGACGGCAAATGGACAGCGTCTCCGGCATTAGGGAGGAGGGCGGCTGTGAAATTGGTGCGGTGGGGGCGCCATGGAGGAGGGGCTGAGGTTTCGCGGCTCGGGAGAAGGGAGCTTCCGGGGAGAAGGTGATTTGGCGCCCACGAGGTATGAATGGGGGGGGGGAATTGGGATACGGACGCATTTGTCTGAAATGTGAGGGGGAGTTACAGTTCTACCCCTGCCTTTAGGCTTCTCGGCTTGGGTCTGTGTACTGAGGGTCGGGGATAGTAGAGTAACTTTGCTTCTCCCCAAATAGTGGGCGGGAGCGATTTCGGGCGAGGAGGGCGTGTTTTGAAATATAGTGGGCGCGAGCGATTTCGGGCGAGGAGAGCGTGTTTTGAAATAGTGGGCGCGAGCTATTTCGGGCGAGGAGAGCGTGTTTTGCCGACCATGGTTTATGAATTATTCGGCACATGTCATTTCGGCCGAGGAGAAGGCGCGCTTGGATGAAGTTACGAACCTACCCTCGATGCACAACGGGCCAATTAATGCGTCTCCCACATAGGACGGTAATTTCGCGTCTCCCATTTATTTGCTCGGGCGAATTCCACCGAGCAGAGGATGTTTAACGGTTCGTTCAAAATTTGGGAGAACGAGCATCCACGTCTACCTTACCAAGTCGATTCGAATCAAGCTAAAAAAAGTCGATTCGAATCAAATTTAGAAATATTAGCTTGCCACTTCTTTTTTAGATGGAGAGATGATGCTCGGGAGTAATGTGTTTTTACATGCTCGTTGCTAGCGATTTACTATATGACAAATAGTTGACCCACTCAAAAACGGGAATCAAACCCAAAATGAAATATCTCGATTCAATGAAATAGCTCGTTCACCAGGTCAAAATAGTGAACTAAATCCAAAATTGAACACCTCATTCCAATAGCATGTTGTACAGTATTATAGTACTCCGTGAACATGTTGAAAGTCAAAT
The DNA here is from genome assembly GCF_018294505.1 of Triticum aestivum. NCBI lineage: Eukaryota > Viridiplantae > Streptophyta > Magnoliopsida > Poales > Poaceae > Triticum > Triticum aestivum. Next base: position 467,438,418 of record NC_057814.1, on the reverse strand, counting down.
TAATGAACTTGTTTGATATACGCATATATCCGTTCATGTGTGGATTGCAGACAACATGTTCTCCAATTTAAATATTTGAATACAAGTTTATATCGAAACATGGTTTATATCAGTCTTTAATGCATAAAACGCGACCTCCCCCTCTCCCGGACTCCTGCTCTCTCTCTCTCTCTCGCCGACAATCTTCAATTCTGTCGCACGCATCCAACACACAAACCTTGTTGGTCCTCTCTCTTTCTCTCCATCTCTCTCTCTCTCTCTTTGTGTGTGTGCGTGGGTGGGGGGGTCTTTCTAGTTCGCATGCATATATACTCCATCTATAGGTCTCTCTCGCACACTATGTATGATTCTCTAGTCCAAGCTAGATATCTTGGGTGCACTCATCGTACGCACACAAATTCCTTGGCTCGTTGCCCGTAACTCTCTCACGCACCACTCTGTCGTCTCAGAGCTCTTCCCCCTCTCTCTCAAACTCTCCATCTACCTGGGTCACACATACACATGCATATCTCACTCGCACTCGATAGGCCCATCTAAAACTCTATCTCTCTCCCTCGTTCTCTCTCCATCTCACACGCACACACACACAATCTCATGCCTAGCTAGCCAAGTATGATGGTCTCTCACTCAATTGTAGGCACACGCAGTCCCCCCTATATGTATATGACTAGCTAATCTTAGTCTCCATCACAAACATGTGCATGGTCTATCTCGATTTCTCTCGGGGCATCTTTCTATCGCGCACGCACCTCCCTCGATCTCCCACCCATATAGTCCCCTCACGATCTCGAGGGGGTCTCTCTATCACAAACACACCCTCTCGCCCTCCCCATGCGTCCATGTTCTCCATGTGTCCCTCTCGACCTTTGTTCCTTGTTGGCCAGACCTCTATTGGACATGTGCTATAGGGGTGTCTCTCTCCGTTGCAAACAATCACACACTAGCTATCTTCGTGTATCTCCTCGCCTCGCTTTTCTATCTCGGAGATGCATGCGTGATATGTTCGCCTAAGAAACGAAAAAACACACACTCTCTCTAATTTATCGTTTGTTGTCACTTTCTCTTTCACACACATACTCTTTTTGCACACTTACTCATTCTCCTTCACACGCACTTGATCCCTCTCGACTTAGGCACTCTCCTCGGTCCATAGCATATTGATTTATTGAGAAGTCAAACATCACAAAGTTTGACCATGTACGTGGAGAAAAACAATTACATCTGGAACGGCAAACATATACCATTAGATTCACCATGAGATGTAGTTTCGTATGATGTATCTTTGGTATTGAAGATATAAATAACATTTGTGTAAACCTGATCAAAGTTTCCAAAGTTTGACTTCTAAAAAAGTTACATGCACTGCATTATCGAGCGGATGGAATATCTCTTTCCCCCTCTCAGCTATCTGACGCACCACTCAGCCTTATCGGGGCTCCTCAATCTCTCTCAAACTTTATATCTCCCTGGTTCACACATACACATGTCTCGCTCGCGCTATACATATAGACCCATCCAACACTCTCCGCCCTTGTTCTCTCTCTATGTGACACGCACCCCCCTAATAAGTACCATAATCCCTCACTCCATCATAGGCGCAAGCACTCCCCCCCTAAGTATGATTATCTCTCACTAGCCATCAGGAACACACGTATTGTCTCCTTCCATCCATACGTCTATCTCGATATCTCTCGGGGTATCTTCTATCGCGCACACACCTTGTCACTCGATCTCCCACCCATGTAGTCCCATCACGATCTCCAGGGGATCTCTCTATGACAAACATACACTCTCTCCTCCCCATGTCTGCATTTTCTCCGTACGTCTCTCTCGACCTCTCTCCCTTGTTTGTCAGACCCCTCTTGGCCACGTGCTAGGGGTCTTGCTCTCTCGGTTGCAAACAACCACACACTATCTCCTCACCTTGCTTCCGTTGTCGAAGATGCATCTGTGATATGTTTGCATAAGACACACACGTTTTTTCTCGACTTTTATCGAGTGTTGTCCATGTCTCTTTCACACACGCACACACACTTTTTTCACTCACTCTTTCTATTTCTCTCTCTCTCTCTCTAGTTAGGGACTCTCTCACGTCCATAAGCATATGGATGTTTTGAAAAGTCAAACCTCAGAAAAGTTTGACCAGGTATATGTGGAGAAAAACATTTACATCTGGAAAGATCATTAGATTCATCACAACATGTACTTACTTCATACTATCATTTATCTTTGGTATTGTAGATATAAGTAATTTCTTTATAAACTTGGTCAAAGTTTCAAAAGTTTGACTTTAAAAAAATGTTGGAACTACATTATCGAACGGAGGGAGTAGCTCTTTCTCTCTCTCTCTCTGCTATCTCTCACGGGCCTCCCCTCTCACACGAACACTCTATACCGACGGATTATACGCTCACTGTGTCAGCGTATAGCTCCGTATATTGTTTAGTTGACCGGTCAACCAGTCCACATGCTGCCTTGTCAGCTCGTGTTCTGTATCTTCGTGTGCTGGCCCATGTGGCAGTGGGTGAAAATAAGTAAACTAGAGGCCCATCTGACACGCGGTGAAGTAAACAAAGTTGAAACCACTCGGGGTAGCACCCCGCACGCTAGTAAATTGAGGGCGCATTGAGGACACACTTCTTCCGCGTGGAGGACGCACTCGCGCACAATTCACCACTGCGCGGCGGCATGCACAGAAGGACGCACTCGCGCACACCCAGCACACAACACACACCAGCACACGTGTACACCGGCGTCGCCGCCGGTTGAGATGGACGGCGAGGCAGCCAACAAGCGGAGGCGGCTCGAGCCAAAACCGCATCCGGCGAGCCTGGACTTCATCAGCAGCCTCCCCGACGACATGCTGCTCGTCATCATCGGCCTCCTCCCCACCAAATCTGCCGTGCGGACCGCCCTGCTCTCCCGGCGGTGGCGCCCCCTCTGGCGCCGCGTCCCCCTCAACCTCACCGTCGACAGCTGCCTCTGCGACGGGGATTGCAAACGCATGGCCGCAGTCTCCAAGATCCTTTCATCGCACCCTGGGCCAGCCAGACGCCTTGACATCCGCATGTTCAGTACCAACTGCAAGGTCCAACCCAAGTTCGACGAGTGGTTCTTATCCCCCGCCCTAGATCAGCTCGAGGAGCTCAGCTTTGAAGCTGGACGATGTCGCTCTCTGCCGCCGTCCGCGCTCCGCCTCGCGCCAACGCTGCGCCGCGCCAGCTTCAGCTCCTGCTATCTTCCCCAGATTAATGCCGCGCCCGCCCTTCTTCTCCCTCAACTCAAGCAGCTCGACCTCTTCGACGTTGTCATCTCGAAGAAGGCTATGGAGCACCTGCTCCGCAGCTGTACTGCGCTCGAGTACCTTCGTCTTGAGCAGATCCACGGGTTCATTAGCCTCCACATCGCCTCGACGAATCTCCGATGGATTTATGTGTCTTGCTGGCCCCGCAACAAGACATCAATTGGGAAGAGATCACTCCAGCTGTTCCACGTTATGGTCATTGAGAATGCGCCTTTCCTTGAGAGATTGCTTGTATCGGATCTAGAAGGTCCAACAAAAATCAGGGTCATTGACGCGCCGAAATTGACAGCGTTGGTGCACTCGTCTGCCAAATTCTCCGAACTCTTTATTGGATCCGTAATCGTTCAGGTACAACACTCATCTTCTTCTCCGTCTTCTTGAAATTCACATTTTTAAATTTCTTCTTGATGTATTTACGACCGTCTTCCAGAAAATGATTCCCACAAGCTTGACCCAGTCTATGCGCACAGTGAAGATCTTGGCAATAAAATCTATCGGCCCCAATCTGGATCAAGTTGTTGGATTCCTTACATGCTTTCCGTGCACGGAGAAGCTACTCATCGAGGTGAAACTTCTTTCCTATTAGTAAACGGTAATCACAACGTAGCTCAAATTTTTCGTAATTTTCCCAAATTACGATGACAAGTGTAGTGTTCAAAACTGCATCTACGCACTGCACCGAAAGAAATGTTTTTAGTATTTTTTCTCACGTGATCACCTGCATCGTTTTTTTGTTGTACTACTATAGTAGCCTAGGCTAGTCATAGTGGAAAGTAACTTAGACTACTCCAGTAACTCTATGGTTACCCTAAGAGCAAGTACTACCTCCGTCCTGGTTTACTCTTCCTATTTTGTAGTATGAAAATTTGACCATAGATTTAACTGACAAAATGTTAATGCATGTCACTAAGAACTATATCGTTGGATTCGTATTTGAACATAATTTCAAATGGTGTAATTTTTAGTGACATGCATTGGCATTTTCTTACATAAATATATGGTCAAAATTTTATACTAAATAAGAGGTAGTACAAAAGTGGGCTATAACGGCCCTCCACTATGTAGGCCAAAACACGTGCCAAATTCACTTGTGATGCATTTGGCATCGATGCCCCTCCATTGCTCACCTGGTGCCCCAATCTGGATCACCTACTTTGCTCCGGTGCCAAATTAACTCACGCAATGAAAAAACACTTGCGTGGGAGAGAGAGAGGACTGAGGCAATAAAAAACACTTGTTTGGGAGAGTGAGAGGCTGGTGTTGTTGGTTTGATTGATTTGTTTATACATGTGGGTCTGTGTGCACAGCGGTGCCAACTCTCTCACATCGCGAGAGCGGTGCCAAAATCTTTTGATTTGACATCGATGCGTATTATGTGGCATACTTTTGCGAAATATGGCATCGGCCACATAGTGGAAGGCAACAAATGCCCAAGCTCTTCACGTACTCCTAGGTAAATGAGAGGAAAGAGAAAGAGAGAGAGAGTGAAAAAATATCACTAGCCAGCCAACCCTATCGTATGAGCGAATGATATTGGTACCTCTTGATGACACGGCAATCTTATACAGCCAGCTGCTCTAATATGTTCTCTTCTTTTGCAGATAAAAAAGACCCGAAAGTGAAAAATGTGCTGCACTATAACAATCTCATCGAATGCCTTGATCTCCATCTTACAGAAATTGATTTGATCGACTACCGAGGCAGCACATCTGAGATTAAATTGGCCAGGTTCTTTGTTCTGGAGGCAAGTGTGCTCAAGGTAATGAGGTTTGGCGTTCTCTGGCGCAACAATGAATGGCGTGCTGATCACCGCAAGCGTCTAAGCCTAAATGACAAAGTCTCCGCAGAAGCTGAATTTGTTTTTGAAACATCAAGTGGCCAGAGACTCGAAAACTTATTTGCCCATTAGTGACTTGTCAGGGCGGTGGATTTTAGTTTGTACGATAATGCTGCATCCACCTAAAGTAACGAAAGTTCTTACGTAAACTTCCTAGTAATTCCCTCTTCGTAGGTGCAGCATTACTCCTAACATTTGTAATATCAGTTTGAAACTTGTAATATTGCCGTGTCCTATTCCTGCGTTTTCAAAATCCTGCGAATCAAACAGGTCCTGAGTTGGTGATGATGTTGTGCCTGCCATCTTTCACCAATAGCCGTCGGATCTAGATCTGACGCATACAAACCAAACTTCTCCAGTTTTGCAAAAAGATGCCCGCACTTGTTCCCTATTTACAAACAACTCCTTGTCTCTCACAATCAGCCTTATCTCCTCCCCACCACATCTAGAAGGCCATGGAAAAATCTGGCGCGATGGCCGCTGCCGGCGCCGTCCACCCCCCAATCTTGGTGTTCCGTGCAATGCACGGGCATCTACGCACGGGAAATTATGTCGAACACGGCTAGTTGTAAGCAGGCTAGGTCTACAGCCATGATGATAGTGACTGCAGACGGTGAGGCTGACTATGGTATGCCGAACACGGCGCCTATACTCAGGTGTCATCTCCGGCGTAGGGTCTTGTCACTTCACTGTGAGGAGCAGCACGTAATAATTTGACCAACGGGTAGTACAGTGCTACTACATTGGTAGTACTACTACTACTAGTACTAGCACCACCGTCTGGATTTAGTAGTACTACCACGTCCATCTGGATTTAGTATTTGACTAGCAATATCTAGTAATGCATGTCACAAAAAATGTACTACTCCCTCTGTAAATAAATACATGGTGTATTGTTTTATTCCTATCGGCGAGGTAACTTAATGTCTTTTTGCTACTTAATAGGATTACATGCAATGAACTAACCACCGCATGTGATGTTTGGTAGTCTCAAGTCATTGAAAGCATGCACGGGCACGGAGGGGGACGCAGCTTCATTGACTTACTGCACCTGCCTTTGGGTGTATGACACGTGGGTCCAACGGGTGGCTGGCCAACCTGTCATACAGCCAAAGGCAGGTGCAGTAGAGGGGCGAGGAGTAGATGGCCAACACGCACGTGAATTCAACGCAGTCTGCACTTCTCATATAAAGGCTCCCGCCAGTCCAATCTACGAAATCCTACGCACCTACGCACCCAAGGGCAAGAGTGATCACTCCAATCGCAAGATCAGTTGACTAGAAGCTAGACCCATGGAGGCGATGAGCGCGAGCATCAGCCGGCTGTGCCAGATGGTCCACGACGCCGGCCTGCGGCCCGGCACCGAGGAACGTCTCCAGGTAGTGCTTGAGGCCGCCAGGGCGAGGGGCCGCTTGGACGACAGCTTCGTCTCCTTGTTCGACGAGGTCCTCGTCGGCTTCCTCGACAAGTTCACCGTCGTCAAGAAGCTCGCGGACGACCTTGACGTACGCCTCCAGCCCACGCGCCCAGGCTCTGCGATGCCTGCCACCCTCAACGGCCTCTATGGTGACAACCTCTTCGACGCACTGGTGGCCCTGCGACTGCCCGCCGTCGCGCCGGAGAATGTCCACCTCGAGGTCGCGCTCGCCGCGCAGCGCCTGGCGCAGCAAGACACCATCGACATAATCACCCACGTCTACGCGCAAATCGTCCACAAGGACTACTACATGCAAGAGGAGGACGATAGGACGCTGGCCTTCTTGGACCGCAGGGCAACCTTGGACGGCATTGTTCAGAAGCACGTTGAGCTTGCCGCCAACGCCGCTGCTCCTCACACGTCGGTTGGTGACCCGGTGCACTAGGGCGTGAGGATGTCGTTGATGGATCCGTATGTATCTTTATCTTTCCGTCAAATCCATGTAGTAGTATATGGTACTACTAGTAATTATCTTACCTTTCGCATCAACTTCATAATTTTCCTACGTACTCCATGCATGAACCGCGCCAGAACCAAACTTCTCATTACTCTAGGGAAAATCGTTATTTCTATCTATCGGTCGCCCCATGGAGCAGAACCAAATTTTACAAGTTACAAGTTCAAAAGGAAAAGCCTGCCGTGTTCGCGTCGCACCCCCACACGGTTTGTCCGGCACGCCGCTCAAGGGGGAATGCGTGCTGTGTTGCATTTTCACTTACAAGTGGGACCGCAGTTGAGCAAACCGACTATCGGCAAACCCCCACCCCGCCCACCGCGCGATGGCTGAGAAAACAGGAGGGAGAAGAGATGGCTGTAGCTAGCACGGACTCCAAGAAAATTGGTGTCGGATGGGACTCGTGTGGGTGGCGTGTGCCGTACTGCTAGACATGAATGCTAGTTATGGCCCATGCCACCCCACTATATCGAGGTGCTGGTTACTCCACTATATCGAGTACGTAGAACAAATTTCCTGGAGTCCGTGCTCAGCCCTCCTCTATCTCTCTTCTCAGCCAGCCAGCAGACGCGCGGAGCCCATCGTCTGTTTGCTCATATGCGGTCCCACATGTCAGTGAAAACGCAAGAGGACCCACTGAACCTGCACATCTTTCACCTCGACGTGCTGGTGATGAAAAACAAATCCAATAAAGATCTTCGGTGGCCGCTTTTGGAGTTACTCAAGAGTAGTAAGATTCTATTTACAGTTTAACCCAAGATGCACATCACGTGGCTTCACCTACCACTCTATTTTCTTGCATGACACGACCTGGATGCTGGATGTCCCACGTGTCGGCAAAAGGAGGAAGAACTCGACCAAATCTTCGGTTGTGCTCTCGGATTAGACTAGTTGTGCTAACTTAAAATTTTATTGTGTAGAATGGATGCAAGTTTTGGTATTGGGAAGAAGAGTACAACGATATATTGATAGAGCGCAATTTAGTAGATGTTCTAGCACTTTTAGCTAGCATAGAGGCTAGAGATGAGACTAGTGCACTTGTTGATAGAATAGAGGCTAGACACGTCTACTTCTTTACACTCGAAGAAGAAAGAAGCACGCAAGATCGAGCCTCCGCAGATCAACAATGAATGCATCGAGAAGGCACTAATCCAACTTACAGGAGCAGTTATGGAAGTTGGATATCTTCTAAAATGTATTCTTGTGGTTCTTGTTTTCTTTGGTCTTGCTTTTCTAGTCAAAATTTTGGTGATGTATTTCCATGTACCAAAAAATCAATGATGAAAAAAAGATATGTGTTTGCAAAGAAAAATGTACGCGGCCGGGATGCGGTCGCGCGTTCGGCGCACGACCACCGCATCCGAGAAATGGCCCGGACACGACCCCATTGCCCTACCCAAACGGACAGAATCCGGGCAAAACGGAGGTCCGTTTGGGGTCGTGCGTTGGAGTTGGCCTTACAAGTGGGACCGCAGTTGAGGAAACCGACTATCGGCAAACCCCCACCTCGCCCGCCGCGCGATGGCTGAGTTAGAGAAACGACTAGGTTGAAGAGATTGCTGTAGCACGGACTCCAAGAAATATGGTGTCAGATGGAAGTCGTGCTGGTGGCGTGTGCCGTACTCCTGGACGTGAATGCTTGTTCTGGCCCATGCCACCCTACTACTCCTAGTACTACTTATAGTAGTAGTATCGAGGATTCGAGGTGCTGGTTACGTACAGCGAACACATTAACATATGGCCCACCTCACACTGTGGCCAAATTTCCTGGAGTCTGTGCTAGGTTAAAAAGTGTTCTTTGTGAGGATGGGTGGCTGGTCTCAAGTTTAAAACTTGTTGTATTACGTACGTAGACGTAGAGATAGTGCAGCATGTGAAGCTAGTACAAATAGTGTACTATTGTTGATTGGCCTCATCCGATAACCTGTTGCAATGCACGTACAATTATGTATTCGGAAAATATTTTTTTGCCTCGTCGCAGCACCCACTCAGAGAAGCGACTCGATAGCCATTCATAAATTTAGTAAGTTTATCACAGGCATATCATTTTATTACATACAACAGGTCATCAACCCACAACGACAACGAGGATACATTATAAATACTAAAGTTTTCATCACACAACAAATAACAAGCAATGAAATGAACTTCAACTCAACCAATCCTCGGCGTTGGAAACGCTTGCTTTGAACCACAAGTGATTCTCTGGGAAGGGCCAGCTATTGTAAATCTCGAGGCCAACGCAGGACTGATCATCCAGGCTGAAGCGGCCTACTATATCAGGACCAGGGTAGGTAACCACCGAAATGTCCGACGTATAGATACAGTTGCTTCTCATAAATGGTAGTAACGTTGTGTCAACAGCAGCTGGATCGGCTTTCACCATCATTGGATAGTTTTGTCCAAGGAAGAGCGAGTTTTCTCCAAGACTATCAATACTGTACCAGGGAGAAGGTGTTGGCGCTAGCACAGTAGTATCCATCCCGAATACCATGCAACGGGTGTTGGAATAGGTCCGGAGAGTGCAACCATGGGAGACAACACCTGCTTCCTTAGTAGTAACATCAGCAGTGGGCTGTATACAGACAAGAAGGGGTGATCCATCGGAAGTTGCCAGGCGCCACTGAGTATATGGGCCCTCCTCGTCCTCATGCTCGTGATCATCACCATCGTCATCTCCCCCTTGGTTATAAAATTTTTCAAGTATAGGTGGTGGAATGTTCACAGGACCTTGGAAACACAAGAAGAAGGTTAATTAGTAGAGAAGGGAAACTTGCTAACTCGCATGCATGTGGATGAAACAATTATAATTACGGTGGAAGACAAACGTACCGAAACTACGAGGATCCCATGCAAAAACAGTGCCACGAGTGGTGGCAGCAAACACAAGATCCTCGTATTCAATTGCATCACAGTACACATCCGTGTATAGAAACTGATTTTTGAGCAATATCCATCCAGTCGAACCACGAAGGACGGCAACAAGCTTGTCGAAGATAGCAACAACTTGATAGTTCTTGTAATTCCAAGAGCGGTTGGGAACTCGACAAATTGCTATCTTCAGTAGACGACAGTCACCATGATCGTATTTGAACGTACGTAGATCATCTGTGTGCTCAACCTCAGGGCACTCGGAGATTTTTGGAAGTGGAATCCGCTGACGAGTGTACACATTCACAAGTTCCCACTCGCAATTGTACCCAATATAAACAACCCAATCTCCATTTGCGCCAGCCCAGGACTTACCCTTAAGCGATGGCATCTTGACATCACACGTATCATTATCAAGCGGCATCAACTTGCACAAGGCGAGGTCTCCGTCGTCCGCTCGCCAGCGAGCAGGGTCATGGCGAAGAAGATAGGGGAGATCAAACCGCTCCTGGACCCTTGGGTTCCTTGTAATGATGTTATTAGTTGAGTCGAGAATGGGCTTGAACGAACCTGCCATGCTAGCCGAGGTGATGACGTCGCACCGATCAATGAGTTCCCCCACCACGTCATCTTTCAGATCGGGGCAAGAATAACGGGGTCGTTTCCGGCTTGTTCCCTCCATGGAGAAGACGATCGAACAATGGCAGAAGGAAGGGTGAAGGCAAATGGAGGAGGGAGGAAGAGCGTGCGACAGCAGTTCCAAATCGAGAGGGAAAGGCGAAGAGTCGGTGGACGGTTGCCAGTTTGCCACGGTACACGAAGAGGCGCCCCGGCCTACACGTCCTTTCGGAAATTGTACAAAAGGACTCGCCGTCGTCTCACTGACATGTTGGAACGGGACCACATGTCAACGAAACATGGTGTGTAATTTCTCGTGCAAAATGCGATCTGGCCGCGTTGGCCCGAGGTGCCGCATTAGTTATCGACCTTTATTTTTTAACATACAATCTGAGTGGATAGCTCCTGTGGTCATCACACGTGAGCGGATATATAGGTGGGCTAGGTGGGCAGGCGGTAAGTGCTAAAAGAGTTGATCTCGAAAAAAGAGTTGATCCAATGCTTGGTTTTGTTTGGATTTTCCAACTATGAACATTGGATAGAGTGAATCAATGGCTTACGTTCAAAGTTATTCTCATACTATAGAATGGTATACGAACGTGGAGAGATTTGGTTGATTTTATATCGCTGAATAATATAAAATATTATGAGTGCAGACGCTCCACCCCGAGGTTTGTTGCTCCTTCTCGGTCGTCGGGAATCTATGTTCTTCCACTCTTTCGTTTAAGACATGAGCTTTGTTCATCCTTTTGCCGACACGCGGGACATCTATATGCCTCCATTTTACAAAATCATACTATATGCCTCCATGACACGCGGGAAATCTAGCATCAAGGTGGCGTGTCATGCAAGAAAATGGAGATATGCAGTGCGTAAGTGAGTCGTGCACTTCGATGGCACCTAGTACTACGCAATATTTTTTCTCCTCGATGGCACGTGAATAGTGCACGTACTCAATGACAGAGCACGGGATGGTAGCCATGGACATGGTCGGCCCTTTTTGAAGAGAGTACTAATAAATAACTTTGATGTGTCCCGTCAACTCGCAGAACGACGAGAAGCTTGCTTACTACGCCTTCTCCCTCGCCAACGCGTGCGCGGTGGCTCGCAGCACGAGGAGAAACTTTTGCTTACAAGCGGTGGACGTGCAGCAGTTCATTTGGTGTCAGATTGCCAGAAGTACTACTGTAGTACCATCATTATTGTTCGACTTCCGGAAGAGGAGAAGAGCCAAGCGCAAGGTCACCTACTAACCTAGTACAGTACTACTATAGCCAAAGCTGGTCCACCTTTTTAGAGCATGGTTAATAAATATAGGCGGCTCTTGCAGCGGCACATCATTTAGAGCAAGTACTCTCTTCGTAGGAACAAAGGAAGTGAAACAAAAGTTGGAGTGGATGCTAGATTGCCAATTAAAACATGATTACATAGGAAAAAATCCTATAGCATTCTATCCTATGAATCAAACGACCAATGTAGGAAAATTATGAGGGGGGTCTCTCCAACAGTGTTCCTGGGCTCGCACCTAGCATCACGGTGGTCGAACTTGGAGTCATTCATCTGGTACACGTGGCATCTCAGATCTGGACACAAGGTGACGCGACCTCTCACTTCCTCCGCCATTTGAAGCGGCGCGCCGGTGGAGGGCTAGCATACTCCAATATTAGGTTGGCTCTATGTGATGTGGCAACTTCATATACTAACCGGATGCTGGCTATACTACTACGGTACTCACACTCCAAGAAGTGACTCGAAAACCATTCATAAATTGAGTCTATGACATGCATTTGCAACTGAAATGTACCATTCATTAAATACAACAAGTCATCAACACACAACGACAACGAGGATACATGTTGGATTATAGATTATTTCCAACAAAACATTCTAGCAAATACTAAAGTTTTCATCACACAACAAATAACAAGCAATGAAATGAACTTCAACTCAACCAATCCTCGGTGTTGGAAACGCTTGCTTTGAACCATAGGTGCTCTGGGAAGGGCCAGCTATTGTCAATATCGAGAGCAACGCAGGACTGATCATCCAGGCTGAAGCGGCATATATCAGGACCAGGGTAGGGAACCACCGAAATGTCCGAGGTATAGATACAGTTGCTTCTCATAAATGGTAGTAACGTTGTGTCAACAGCAGCTGGATCGCCTTTCACCATCATTGGATAGTTTGGTCCAAGGAAGAGCGAGTTTGCTCCAAGACTATCAATACTGAACCAGGGAGAAGGTGTTGGCGCTAGCACACTAGTATCCGTCCTGAATACCATGCAACGGGTGTTGGAATAGGTCAGGAGAGGGCGGCCATGGGAGACAACACCTGCTTCCTCAGTAGTAACAGCCTGAGTGCACTGTATACAGACAAGAAGAGGTGATCCATCGGAATTAGTTGCCAGGCGCCACTGAGTATATAAGTTCTGCTCCTCCTCATGCTCGTGATCATCACCATCGTCATCTCCCCCTTGCTTATAAAATTTTCAAGTATAGGTGGTGGAATGTTCACAGGACCTTGGAAACACAAGAAGAAGGTTAATTAGTAAACGGAAACTTGCTAACCCGCATGCATGTGGATGAAACAATTATAATTACGGTGGAAGACCAACGTACCGAAACTACGAGGATCCCATGCAAAAACAGTGCCACGAGTGGTGGTAGCAAACACAAGATCCTCGTATTCAATTGCATCACAGTACACATCCGTGTATAGAAACTGATTTTTGAGCAATATCCATCCAGTCGAACCACGAAGGACGGCAACAAGCTTGTCGAAGATAGCAACAACTTGATAGTTCTTCTAATTCCAAGAGCGGTTGGGAACTCGACAAATTGCTATCTTTAGTAGACGACAGCCACCATGATCGTATTTGAACGTACGTAGATCATCTGTGTGCTCAACCTCGGGGCACTCGGAGATTTTTGGAAGTGGAATCCGCTGACGAGTGTACACATTCACAAGTTCCCACTCGCAACTGTACCCAATATAAACAACCCAATCTCCATTTGCGCTAGCCCATGACTTACCCTTAAGCGATGGCATCTTGACATCACACGTATCATTATCAAGCGGCATCAACTTGCACAAGGCGAGGCCTCCGTCGTCCGCGCCCATGCGAACAGGCTTATAGCGAAGAAGATAAGGGAGATCAAACTGCTCCTCGACCCTTGGGTTCCTTGTAATGATGTTATTAGTTGAGTCGAGAATGGGCTTGAATGAACCTGCCATGCTAGCCGAGGTGATGACGTCGCACCGATCAATGAGTTCGCCCACCACGTCATCTTTCAGATCGGGGCAAGAATAACGGGGTCGTTTCCGGCTTGTTCCCTCCATGGAGAAGACGATCGAACAATGGCAGAAGGAAGGGTGAAGGCAAATGGAGGAGGGAGGAAGAGCGTGCGACAACAGTTCCAAATCGAGAGGGAAAGGCGAAAAGCCGTTGGACGGTTGCCAGTTTGCCACGGTAAACGAAGAGGCGTCCCGACCTACACGTCCTTTCAGAAATTGTACAAAAGGACTCGCCGTCGTCTCACTGACATGTTGGAACGGGACCATGTAACATCCCAAATTTTCAATTTGGTATGTTATACATAGATCATCATTGCATATCATATTTTATTGCATTTTGACAAATCCTCGATAAATCCTAAGCAACTCAAGGACCCTCGGAGAGAGTTGGGGATTTTCTCAAATTTTCATATTTGATTTTCATCAAATTATAAAACGAGGATTTAGGTTTTAATTATTTTCCCTCCGGAAAAATATTTCATTTTAAAAATAAACGAGAGGAGAAAATATGACTTCTCCAAAACAATTGAAATATTGGAGGAAAAGTGTTAAAATCATTTATTGGAATTTATTTGGATTTTATTTGCAATTTTAATTGCATTAAAAAAATATTGCATGTTTTCAAAAATTTATTTTGTGTCAAACAAATGTTCACCCTGTTCTAAATATTCTAACTAGACGGGGAAAATTTATTTTATCTTTTTTGGATTTTTATTTATTTTTCTACAAATTTTTTTCGGCGGAACGTTTAAAAAAAAATGCGCCGCGCCCGACCGGGCCGAAGCCCAGCCGAGCCGCCGGCCCGCCCGCGCCGTCTCCTTCCCCAGCAAGCCGCCCGCCGCCGCCGGAGTCCGGCTTGGACACGGGAGCAGCCGCCGCCTTTGCCCCTTGCCCAAGCCACCTCCCCCCCCATAAATAGGCCGCCGCCCCCTCCTTCTCACCCCGCCGCCGCCCGCACCCTCCCGAGCCGCCGCCGCCGGAACCCCGTGCCGCCGCCGCCTCGAGCCGCCAAGCCCCGCCCCCTCGCCGCCCCTCTCACCCCCGCACCCCGCCGCCCTCGCCGCCCCTCGCCGGAGCCTGCCCCCGACGAGGTATACCTCGCCGCCGTTCGTTGCCGGTTTTGTTTTAAAAAAAACCATTCGTTTAAAAAAACCCTAGATCGGTTTTTTCGGTTTTGTTATTTTGTGAGCGTTCACCGACTCATTCGTTTTAACGAACGCGTTCGTCGGATTTTCTCTCTTAACGAACGTCCGTTCTTTAACCGTTCGTCCGTTTTTCTTTTTCGTCGGATTTTTCCGCGATTATTTTCAGATTCGATTTCTGATCGAATCTTTGTTTCTGTTTAACTTTTCGCTCGTTTATCGGAATCAGGCGATTCAAGCACCTAGAGTTTCGTCTCGAAATTCTCTTTCCGTTTAACCTACTCAAACAAGTTTTTGCTACTGTAAAATTTGACCTAGATCCATATTAGTAAACGAAGCCTGTTTCTTTCGCAGTTTGACTTTCGTTGCTTCGTTCGAGTTGATTCTTTTTGCAAACCGGAGTTCTTAAGTTGAACTTTCTGGTTGGATCTTTCATTCGAGTTTTACCTGTGCATTAGATGAGTACTTATTGTTTGCATGTTTGTTTGCGATAGAGTACCCGGAGTGTGCCGCTTGTTACTTCGAATCGCTAGGTTTCGCGGATCATCAGCAAGGCAAGTAACACTTTGATCATATACCTTCCATACCCAGTTTTTATTGCATTAGATCTATTTCCTCAAACATTGCATGATTAGGATCTAATTAAATTGTGGGTATTGGGAAGTAGTTGAGGTAGTACCTATTACCTGTTCTTTTATCAAACCCTTGGGAGTTACTTCTACGTTTGCTATTATATTGCCATGCTATGCTCGTAGACGTGGATTGGGTTTGAGAGATTTCCATGACAGATGTGAGATTGTTAATTAATGGTTTACTTAAGGTGGCAACTAAAACTCACATCTGGGTGGATTGAGGTACCTGGGTATTCCAGGATTGCCTGTTTTTCTTTTGGACCGCCACCCAGGTTCAAAGGGATCATGAGATTATTCATGCTAGAAACTTCCGTGTGCAGCCACAAGCTATTATGGGCTCTAGCATAGTTGACTAAGTTGTGTGAACTCTTACAGTGGTAGACTAGCAGATGTGTAGAACAACGTTGTTATGGGACGAAGTTGGAGACCGTCAGTTGTTTGGACCAGATTTGATTAAGGAGTCTGAACAGAAAGTGAGGTTGATTCGCGATAGGCTCAAGGTAGCCCAGTCCAGACAGAAGAGTTATGCGGATTCTAAACGAAAGGAGACAGTTCACGAAGTCGGAGACCGAGTTTATCTTCGAGTATCACCACTTCGAGGAGTGAAGTGCTTTGGAGTTAAGGGAAAGTTAGCACCCCGTTTTATCGGACCATACAGAGTTGTGGAACGTATGGGAGAGGTTGCCTACAAGCTGGAATTGCCCGAAGGAGGTGTCAGGAGTTCATGATGTATTTCACGTTTCCCAGTTGAAGAAGTGCCACGCAGAGATGGCTGAGATACCACTGAGAGATACTGTGCCGCTGGAAGCGATTCAGCTGGAAAGTGATTTAACCTATGAGGAGAAACCAGTTAAGATTCTCGAGTATGCCAGCCGTGTTACCCGCAGTAAGGTTATCAAGTTTTGCAAAGTCCACTGGAGTCACCACACGGAAGATGAAGCCACCTGGGAGCGAGAGGAAGATCTACGGAAGGACCACTCCCACCTGTTTTCTAGCCAACCCGAATCTCGAGGGCGATATTCATCTTAAGGGGGGTAGGTTTGTAACATCCCAAATTTTCAATTTGGTATGTTATACATAGATCATCATTTCATATCATATTTTATTGCATTTTGACAAATCCTCGATAAATCCTAAGCAACTCAAGGACCCTCGGAGAGAGTTGGGGATTTTCTCAAATTTTCATATTTGATTTTCATCGAATTATAAAACGAGTGTTTAGGTTTTAATTATTTTCCCACCGGAAAAATATTTCATTTTAAAAATAAACGAGAGGAGAAAATATGACTTCTCCAAAACAATTGAAATATTGGAGGAAAAGTGTTAAAATCATTTATTGGAATTTATTTGCAATTTTAATTGCATTAAAAAAATATTGCATGTTTTCAAAAATTTATTTTGTGTCAAAAAATGTTCACCCTGTTCTAAATATTCTAACTAGACGGGAAAATTTATTTTATCTTTTTTGGATTTTTATTTATTTTTCTACGAATTTTTTACAGCGAAACGTTTAAAAAAAATGCGCCGCGCCCGACCGGGCCGAGGCCCAGCCGAGCCGCCGGCCCGCCCGCGCCGTCTCCTTCCCCAGCACGCCGCCCGCCGCCGCCGGAGTCCGGCTTGGACACGGGAGCCGCCGCCGCCTTTGCCCCTTCCCCAAGCCACCTCCCCTCCCATAAATAGGCCGCCGCCCCCCTCCTTCTCATCCCGCCGCCGCCCGCACCCGCCCGAGCCGCCGCCGCCGGAACCCCGTGCCGCCGCCGCCTCGAGCCGCCAAGCCCCGCCCCCTCGCCGCCCCTCTCACCCCCGCACCCCGCCGCCCTCGCCGCCCCTCTCCGGAGCTAGCCGGAGCCCCGCCGGAGCCCGCCCCCAACGAGGTATACCTCGCCGCCGTTCGTTGCCGGTTTTGTTTAAAAAAAACCGTTCGTTTAAAAAAAAACCTAGATCGGTTTTTTCGGTTTTGTTATTTTGTGAGCGTTCACCGACTCGTTCGTTTTAACGAACGCGTTCGTCGGATTTTCTCTATTAACGAACGTCCGTTCTTTAACCGTTTGTCCGTTTTTCTTTTTCATCGGATTTTTCCGCGATTATTTTCAGATTCGATTTCTGATCGAATCTTCGTTTCTGTTTAACTTTTCGCTCGTTTATCGGAATCAGGCGATTCAAGTGCCTAGAGTTTCGTCTCAAAATTCTCTTTCCGTTTAACCTACTCAAACAAGTTTTTGCTACTGTAAAATTTGACCTAGATCCATATTAGTAAACGAAGCCAGTTTCTTTCGCAGTTTGACTTTCGTTGCTTCGTTCGAGTTGATTCTTTTTGCAAACCGGAGTTCTTAAGTTGAACTTTCTGGTTGGATCTTTCATTTGAGTTTTACCTGTGCATTAGATGAGTACTTATTGTTTGCTTGTTTGTTTGCGATAGAGTACCCGGAGTGTGCCGCTTGTTACTTCGAATCGCTAGGTTTCGCGGATCATCAGCAAGGCAAGTAACACTTTGATCATATACCTTCCATACCCAGTTTTTATTGCATTAGATCTATTTCCTCAAACATTGCATGATTAGGATCTAATTAAATTGTGGGTATTGGGAAGTAGTTGAGGTAGTACCTATTACCTGTTCTTTTATCAAACCCTTGGGAGTTACTTCTACGTTTGCTATTATATTGCCATGCTATGCTCGTAGACGTGGATTGGGTTTGAGAGATTTCCATGACAGATGTGAGATTGTTAATTAATGGTTTACTTAAGGTGGCAACTAAAACTCACATCTGGGTGGATTGAGGTACCTGGGTATTCCAGGATTGCCTGTTTTTCTTTTGGACCGCCACCCAGGTTCAAAGGGATCATGAGATTATTCATGCTAGAAACTTCCGTGTGCAGCCACAAGCTATTATGGGCTCTAGCATAGTTGACTAAGTTGTGTGAACTCTTACAGTGGTAGACTAGCAGATGTAGGGGAAAGTAGGTGTAACTGTCTACCCATACGTAAGGTGCAAACACTTCTGAAAGACTGTGTCTCGGTCATCCGTTTCTCAAACATCATGTAGTGCGAGAATCAAGCGGAGGCGATCGAGTCTTGTGGGGAAAAGTGCGCAAACCTCTGCAGAGTGTACAAACTAATCATGGTTAGCCGTGTCCCCGGTTATTGGACAACTTGAGTATCTAGTACTTGGATTATCATGTGAATCTCATCACCATGTTACTTTTAACTAATTTTGCTGGGTTAATGATGATTCTTAATTGGGATTGAGATGCTGTCAACCATCTCAATGTTTCACAACCACCATGATAGTTAAATAAAATTTATTCCTTTGAAGTAGGAAAAAATTTGGCTTTTCGCATAAACTTAACCGTAGAGCTTTCCACCGGCCATATATGCATGTAGTATAGCATTATTATTGTTCATTATTCTCTATGTGTTACATTGCCAGCATATTCTATGTGCTGACCCGTTTTCGGGCTGCAACGTTTCATGTTGCAGACTTTTCAGACGACGAGTAAGGTGCCTTAGGTCGTGGTCTTATACTCAGTGATGCCGCTGGAGTTGATGGACTCACTTATCTTCCAAGTCTTCCGCTGTTATCGTTTTTAGATGGCCCTAAGCCATATTTATCATACTTATTCTCTTTGGAGATATTCGATGTAATAAGTGTGTGATTGCTACTCTGTTATAAATCCTCCATTTGTACTGTGCGTGTCAGCATTACTGATCCAGGGATGACACTGGTGCACAGCAGCACAGACTATTTGAGGTCTGGTCGCTACAAAGGTGGTATCAGAGCACACGCTGACTGTAGGACACGA
This sequence comes from Triticum aestivum, assembly GCF_018294505.1. Classification (NCBI taxonomy): domain Eukaryota; kingdom Viridiplantae; phylum Streptophyta; class Magnoliopsida; order Poales; family Poaceae; genus Triticum; species Triticum aestivum. Next base: position 467,418,988 of record NC_057814.1, on the reverse strand, counting down.
CCACTAAGCTTAAGCCCTAGAACACTTCTCTCTTCTAGGACACGACCACTAAGCTCTCCCATTTTCTGAACCCTCTCCACTTTCTACTCTTTTAGGAATGGCGGATGCAAGGAGCAAGTTCATGCAACCAGATGAAGACACGCCTTTTGGTCGACACTTGAAGGAAGTCACAAAGTATTTGAACATAGGAATACCAAGCATCACCGGAACCTACAACGCCACATTACCCGAAGAGGAGAGCTGGAAGATTCAAGTTCACATTCCAGGAAGGACGTTTGTGCCAGTTACTGAACCCATAAGATTGGTTTTCGAAGCACCAACCTGGAGTTTAGGGAAGAGCATGGCCACGTTGGCCCGAGGTGCCGCATTATTTCTCGATTTTATTTTTTTAATGCGTGCCGTTCAGTTTTGAAGCACGACTAACTGGTACTGTTTGCAGAGAAAATATAAACTACTCTACCACTACTCCACCTCTAGTACTAGTAGTATAAAAAAGATATATAGGCTGGAGCTTCCGAGCTTTCTTGCTAAGGGCTGCCCACTTGCTTCTCACACTATCACCCTCTCTCCAGGTCTAAAAAAGACGGCCTCTCTCTCCCTCCTCACCGGTGGTCACAGATCTGCCGGGGAAGAAAAGGATGTGCAGCGTTGACGCACTCGTCGTCGGCGAGCGAGGTCATGCACTGACAACAAGGCCGTCCTCTCAGACCTAGCACCCGCGCGGGATGGCCTCCATCCCCAAGCTCGCTGCCGTAGTGCATGCGGAGGACGACGACCACGAGCGAAGCCACTTCCCGCTGACCCTCAGGTATGCTACCTCTTTTCGAACCATACCCTTGTTCTATTGCCCCATCTGCCACGAGTGTAGAATTTTGTTTGGGCAAAAACAAATTAATTTGGCAGCACTTAGATCTTGCCCAGGCTCTAAAGTTGAGCTGGCTCTGCCACTGTCGCTGCATGTGGATCTTTTTCCACTCCACCATCTTCCCAATTTCCTATCCTCTGCTCTGCTGGTCATGCAGACGAAAACCTTAATTTGCACTATTAAAGGAAACCCTACTTCATGCAGACTAATCCATGTCTGGTTTGAATAAGGAAAGGAAGGGAGACTGTACTGTCCAAGAGAGTAGGCATCGAACCCGCATCTAGGTTAAAAAGGGGGAAATCAGTAGCTAAGGAACGGGTCTCGTCTCTCTTGGTTGAAGAAGGGTAGAAAGGCATGACAACGCAATAGAGAATGACCAGGTCGATCGGTTTGTTGTTCTCACATAGGAAAAAGGTGGCTAAAGAGAGAAAAAATGGGACATAATCCACATATGCTGCCTGGATATTTGTTGCTCTAGGCAACCATACCTCCCTCACCACTCTATGCGTCCGTGGAGGTACATCGTACTGGTGCGCCCACTGTTCGAATGGGTCTCCCATGCTCTTATTGCCACTTTTTTGCTGTTAGTATAACGCCAGCGGTAAAGTCAACCAATGCTACTGCTAAAGTGATGCCACATTTAACTAATGCCACATTCAGTCTAATGCCATTGATAAATTTAAGCAATGCCATTTAATGTCTCTGGATTATTTCAGGGTTAGCTGTGGATTGTGGACGTATTAAAGATTTTTCAGCTAAGGCATTCTAATGTTGTTGCACAGCCAGTATACCAACGATGAAACTTGTTACTACCTTTAGATTTTTGCACTGTTAATGCTTATAGATTACATACCTCACTTTCATGAGATAAGTCAATTTTTTTGTACAGTGTCACCAAAATGCCAAGGCGCTGATGTCATTTTATTTTGGTTAAACTGCACAAAAAATTATGAAGACAAGAGGAAAGGTCAAGAGTGGGCACCTCTTCCTTTAGCTATTGTATTGATTCGTTCGATCAAGTTTTTATGTTTGATCGATTATCAAGATTGGGATAGCAATTTTTCATGTCCACTCGAGTTCGAAATGATATTCACCTTGAAGGTACATGGTTTGCAATTTTTTAATACTGTCATTAGTTAATAATGCTAGTTACCCAGACTTTTGTATTTGGTTTAATGCTCTTGCAAAGCTAGTATACCAATGCTGAAACTTGTTACCTTTACATTTTGTATTGTTAATTCTTATAGAAATCTTCCAGTGCTAGAGCTTATGGAAATCTGTTCAGTAAAACCATTGTACTGTACCCTGTAATAAAATAACTACTCTACTGTTGCACTAGCCACTGGATTAGTGTATATTTGTACTATTCGAATGGTGTTGCATTAGCGTATGGACATATATAAAGTGTGGCAAGCTTTCCCAGATATGTGCTCAAGAAAACTACTACCTGTTTTTCTAAATACTGAATGTTTGGGTACTTTAAATTGAACTGCAAAAACGTCTTATATTAAGGAACAGAGGGTGTAGAGTTCACTCAAATTATCCCGGTAAAGCTAGTCACACCTTTGTTAAAATTAATGTTCATTATGTTATCGGAGGAGGTCTGTATGTTCGTCTCTAATGCCTGTCGACTACATACCTGACATCATGATGTAATGTTAAGTCATTTCCTTTTGTACAGTGTCACTGAATTGTCAAGGCGGTGATGGCATTTTATTTTAGTTGAACTGCACAAAATATGCTTAAAAGAAGAGGAAAGGTCAGGAATCGATCATTCTTTCAGAAAGAACTATAAATGCCTTTCTCACATCAGCCGCTGTTGCCTTATTTATTCCTTCAAACAGGTGGTTAGAAACAGTCTTGCTACCTTTTCCCATTAAGAAATTGGAATGCTTATATTTGTGAGTCTATGCTTCAACTAGTGCCACTTTTATAGTAATCACACTTTCAATATCTATGCAAACGGGGATGCTCTATTTTAGTGGAACTGCACAAAAAGTCCAACTGGTTCAACATTACGAGCATGTTTTCTTCCAAACCTTTATATCCAATTGGTGGCACTATGAGCTGTTCATTACGAAGGTACATGGTTTGCTACTATCTTGCTACTCTTTTTGTACTGTCATTAGATAGTAATACTAGTGGTTTGCATGTGAATTTATTGGCAGGGTGGACCTACATTGGAGGTGCAGGACAGGATTCAATGATTGGATGCTCAATTTCGGTTGTATCGATTTCACCTCTTCCATCACTGCGAACATGGATATCCTTGGTCTGATGAAGAATAGGCACTATATTTCTGCTCTGAACCAGCAAATCAATTCAGTATGAAATTGTCCAGGGCAAAACATGACTGTATCAAATTGTCCAGTGCAAAACATGACAGATGCTAAGCGGAAGAGATATGTTTAAACCGAAAATACAAGGTGGGGTATATGTTTACTAGCTGCTTGATATTTGTGCAGACAAAGATGTCTGCCCGTTGCTATTTGGCAAACACACAAAGTGACCGCAATTTTGGTTGAACTGCACAAGAGAATAGTACAGTCACTGCATGCAGTGCCATTTGAAAATAGACACAGAAAGATTGGATAGTCACTTCATGGACTGCAGAAAAGTAGTACTGTACTATTTATTGGCCAACACTAGGTGCTTCATTGCTTTGGTGTTATTATACAATGGGCATCATTTTGCCTAAGTTAAAGTTTGTATTCCGAAAATAGTCTTGCCGTGTGATCGAGAGAAGACCAAATCATATTGCAGCGGATGTTCCTCCATCATGTGTGGTTCATTCTCATGGTTCCAGCTGTTGGTGAAACAACTTACGTTTGCAAGAGGAATTGTAGACTTCACAAACAAATTTGTCTTTCAGTCTGTACTGAATGTTGGCCAAGAGAAGCATCCATGTTAGTAGGAAGAACAGATGTTTTTTTATAGATCTTTGCTTTTGGAGCTACATATTTATATATGATCTGTGAATCATTCAGATGCAGTAACATGTTGATCTTATGTATGGGAATCGTACTAGTTGGTTTTGAATTTGGGCTACTAATGTGAACATATTACAATGCCAGGCCTGTGAGTCTCGTGTGAACATTTTGAACGGATCGGCTCTTACTGCTATGCACAACATGATCCTTATTTATGTGTTCTCAGTGTTTACAAGTTACTAACAGTTCCTTATTTCTGTTCGCTCAGTGTTTACAAGTTACTGATCGATCACTAGCTAGCCTACTAATGCGCTCCTGGCAGTTTTAGTTCCGACGCAAGATCCGAAGTGGTAGTTTTTTGAATAAAAATGCTACCTCTGAAGAAAATGACAAGCTGCTCTGAAGAAAATGCCATGCGAATCTGAAGAAACTGCCAGCAAAAACGTTCGCAAATGCCTTATCTCCCAGCGAACGTTCATCAGCTAATGCGATCGTACATGTACACCATCCGACCTACTCGATCCTACACGTACACTATCCGACCTACTCGGTCCTACACGGATAAATAGCGGATCACGCACGTACTACCACCTTTCCGGTTTGCAGGGCTCAATTCAAAAAATGACCTACACGAATAAATAGCGGATCACGCACGTACTACCTCCTTTCCGGTTTGCAGGGCTTAATTCAAAAATCTAACCAACCAAGGTAGATGATGAGTGGTGGAATCATTTTTGACAAGGAGGGAGTACCTCATCTGGATGATTCGAGTGCACTCGTTTGACCGTCATGCCGGCGTGCGACCCAGCACGGACGGGACGCACCACTGAAGGGACGGGACGGCACAGTCATAATTTCAGTTTTTCTAGTTTTCCACGGCAAGCTGGCGCGCTAAGCCATGCCTGCTTATGCATTGAATTGCGATGACCGCGATGACCGTCGCGTTTCCCGCGACACGCTAGTTCGCCTACCTTCCGCCTATAATTACTGTTTCCCGGGCTTCTCCGGTGGCACCATCACCCAACTCGCCCTATCCTCATAAGCCCCCACCGGCCCGACGTCGCTCGCCACTTATCCTCGCTCTCACCACGTCCGCCATGCCCCCACCCGTCCATGATAGGCGACACCGGAGGCGGTCACCGCCGGGACTAGTGTTCGGTTTTTCACCGGAAGGCAGACGGAGGGAGGAGGCATTCTATCGGTCTTTAGATGGCAATGCGGAGATCGAGGAGTTGTTGGAGCGCGACCGCCTGGCGGAGGAGCAGGAGTTGTTGGAGCGCGACCACTTGGCGGAGGAGCAGCGCATCACCGATTTGCACCGCCAGCGGGACGTGGAGCAGCAGCGCACCGACGCTCTGAGTCGCGAGCAGAGCGCCAGCAACTGGGCCGACTACGTGGAGGCCGGCGCCCGACAAATAGCCCTGGAGGCTGTCGGGCACGCACGCGTTCGCGACGCCGATTTTTTCTACCAGCTCATCAAGTGGGTTTCCCGCTTAGAAGCCGAAGCTTCGGTGGACCACGCCGGCATGGAAAGGGCCAACGCACGCGAGCAACGCGCCCTATCGCACCTCTGGCAAGTCCGAGGCGAGGCGGAGGACGCCGGTGCCGGCGTTTAGCGTGTACCGCAGATGGCGGTCGGCATCGTCTAGTTAGTACTTGTACGCTACTAGAGTCTTAGTGGGAGTAGATAGTTAACTTGGCTATGATGGTTGTCAACGTGGAAGTTCAGTACTCTATATGTGGATCATGTTGGGGAACGTAGCAGAAATTCAAAATTTTCTACGCATCACCAAGATCAATCTATGGAGTAATCTAGCAACGAGGGGAAGGGGAGTGAATCTACATACCCTTGTAGATCGCGATGCGGAAGCGTTGCAAGAACGCGGATGAGGGAGTCGTACTCGTAGCGATTCAGATCGCGGTTGATTCCGATCTAAGCACCGAAAGAACGGTGCCTCCGCGTTCAACACACGTGCAGCCCGGTGACGTCTCCCACGCCTTGATCCAGCAAGGAGAGAGGGAGAGGTTGGGGAAGACTCCATCCAGCAGCAACACGACGGCATGGTGGTGGTGGAGGAGCGTGGCAATCCCGCAGGGCTTCGCCAAGCACCGCGGGAGAGGAGGAGGAGGGAGAGGGGTAGGGCATCACCAAAAGGAGACTTTCTCGTGTGTGTATGGCAGCCCAAACCTCAAGTATATATAGGGGGGAAGGGGGCTGCGCCCCCCTTAGGGTTTCCACCCCCAAGAGGAGGCGGCCAGCCCTAGATCCCATCAAGGGGGGCGGCCAAGGGGAGGAGAGGGGGAGGCGCCCCACTAGATGGGCCCTAAGGCCCATCTGGACCTAGGGTTTGCCCCCTCCCACTCTCCCATGCGCCTTGGGCCTTGGTGGGGGGGCGCACCAGCCCACCTGGGGCTGGTCCCCTCCCACACTTGGCCCACGCAGCCTTCTGGGGCTGGTGGCCCCACTTGGTGGACCCCCGGGACCCTCCCGGTGGTCCCGGTACATTACCGATTTCACCCGAAACTTTTCCGGTGACCAAAACAGGACTTCCCATATATAAATCTTTACCTCCGGACCATTCCGGAACTCCTCGTGACGTCCGGGATCTCATCCGGGACTCCGAACAACATTCGGTAACCACGTACATGCTTTCCCTATAACCCTAGCGTCATCGAACCTTAAGCGTGTAGACCCTACGGGTTCGGGAACCATGCAGACATGACCGAGACGTTCTCCGGTCAATAACCAACAGCGGGATCTGGATACCCATGTTGGCTCCCACATGTTCCACGATGATCTCATCGGATGAACCACGATGTCGGGGATTCAATCAATCCCGTATTCAATTCCCTTTGTCTAACGGTATGTTACTTGCCCGAGATTCGATCGTCGGTATCCCTATACCTTGTTCAATCTCGTTACCGGCAAGTCTCTTTACTCGTTCCGTAACTCACATCATCCCGTGATCAACTCCTTGGTCACACTGTGCACATTATGATGATGTCCTACCGAGTGGGCCCAGAGATACCTCTCCGTTTACACGGAGTGACAAATCCCAGTCTCGATTCGTGCCAACCCAACAGACACTTTCGGAGATACCCGTAGTGCACCTTTATAGCCACCCAGTTACGTTGTGACGTTTGGTACACCCAAAGCATTCCTACGGTATCCGGGAGTTGCACAATCTCATGGTCTAAGGAAGTGATACTTGACATTAGAAAAGCTCTGAGCAAACGAACTACACGATCTTGTGCTAGGCTTAGGATTGGGTCTTGTCCATCAAATCATTCTCCTAATGATGTGATCCCGTTATCAACGACATCCAATGTCCATGGTCAGGAAACCGTAACCATCTTTTGATCAACGAGCTAGTCTCCTAGAGGCTTACTAGGGACATGGTGTTGTCTATGTATCCACACATGTATCTGAGTTTCCTATCAATACAATTCTAGCATGGATAATAAACGATTATCATGAACAAGGAAATATAATAATAACCTATTTATTATTGCCTCTAGGGCATATTTCCAACAGTCTCCCACTTGCACTAGAGTCAATAATCTAGTTCACATCACCATGTGATTAACACTGACAGGTCACATCACCATGTGACCAACACCCAAGAGTTTACTAGAGTCAACAATCTAGTTCACATCTCTATGTGATTAACACTCAATGAGTTCTGGTTTGATCATGTTATGCTTGTGAGAGAGGTTATTTAGTCAACGGGTCTGAACCTTTCAGATCCGTGTGTGCTTTACGAATATCTATGTCATCTTGTGGATGCTACCACGCGCTATTTGGAGCCATTTCAAGTAATTGCTCTACTATACGAATCCGGTTTACTACTCAGAGTCATCCGGATTAGTGTCAAAGTTCGCATCGACGTAACCCTTTACGACGAACTCCTTTTCACCTCCATAATCGAGAAAATTCCTTAGTCCACTAGGTACTAAGGATATGTTCGACCGCTGTCATGTGATCCATTCCCGGATCACTATTGTACCCCTTGACCAACTCATGGCAAGGCACACTTCATGTGCGGTACACAGCATAGCATACTGTAGAGCCTACGTCTGAAGCATAGGGGACGACCTTCGTCCTTTCTCTTTCTTCTGCTGTGGTCAGGTCTTGAGTCCTACTCAATACTCACACCTTGTAACACAGCCAAGAACTCCTTCTTTGCTGATCTATTTGAACTCTTTCAAAATCATGTCAAGGTGTGCGTTCTTTGAAAGTATCATCAAGCGTCTTGATCTATCTCTATAGATCTTGATGCCCAATGTGTAAGCAGCTTTATCCAGGTCTTCCTTTGAAAAACTCCTTTCAAACAACCCTTTATGCTTTCCAGAAATTTTACATCATTTCGGATCAACAATATGTCATTCACATATACTTATCAGAAATGTTGTAGCGCTCCCACTCACTTTATTGTAAATACAAGTTTCTAATAAACTTTGTATAAATCCAAAATCTTTGATCATCTCATCAAAGTGTACATTCCAACTCCGAGATGCTTACTCCAGTCCTTAGAAGGATCGCTGGAGCTAGCATACCTTTTAGCATCCTTAGGATCGACAAAACCTTTCTGATTGTATCACATACAACCTTTCCTTACGAAAACTGGTAAGGAAACTTGTTTTGACATCCATCTGCTAGATTTCACAAATGCAGATAATGCTAACATGATTCCGACGGACTTAAGCACCGCTACGGATGAGAAAATCTCATCGTAGTCAACTCCTTGAACTTGTGGAAATACTCTTTGCCACAAGTCGAGCTTCATAGACGGCAACATTACCGTCCATGTCCGTATTCTTCTTAAAGATCCATTTACCTCAACAGCCTTACGACCATCAAGTAGTGCTCTCAAAGTCTATACTTTGTTTTCATACATGGATCCTCTCGGATTTTATGGCTTCTAACCATTTGTCGGAATATGGGCCCACCATCGCTTCTCCATAGCTCGTAGGTTCAGTATTGTCCAACAACATGATATCTCAGACAGGATCACGTACCACTCCGAAGTAGCACGCATCCTCGTCGTCCTACGAGGTTTGGTGGTGACTTGATCCGAAGTTTCATGATCACTATCATAAGCTTCCACTTCAACTGGTGTAGGTGCCACAGGAACAACTTCCTGTGCCCTGCTACACACTAGTTGAAGTGACGGTTCAATAACCTTATCAAGTCTCCACCATCCTCCCACTCAATTCTTTCGAGAGAAACTTTTCCTCGAGAAAGGACTCGTTTCTAGAAGCAATTACTTTTGCTTCCAGATCTGAAATAGGAGGTATACCCAACTGTTTTGGGTTTTCTATGAAGATGCATTTATCCGCTTTGGGTTCGAGCTTATCAGCCTGAAACTTTTTCTCATAAGCATCGCAGCCCCAAACTTTTAAGAAACGACAACTTAGGTGTCTCTAAACGGTGTCGTCTCAACGGAATTGCGTGGTGCCCCTTTTAAAGTGAATGCGGGTGTCTCTAATGCCTAACCCATAAACGATAGTGGTAATTTGATAAGAAACATCATGGTATGCACCATATCCAATAGGGTGCAGTCATGATGTTCGGACACACCATCACACTATGGTGTTCCAGGCGGTATTAATTGTGAAACACTTTCCACAATGTCTTAATTGTGTGCCAAACTCGTAACTCAGATATCTCTATGATCATATCATAGACATTTTATCCTCTTGTCACGACGATCTTCAACTTCACTCTGAAATTACTTGAACCTTCCAATAATTCAGACTTGTGTTTCATCAAGTAAATATTCTCAGCATCTACTCAAATCATCTGTGAAGTAAGAACATAATGATATCCACTGCATGCCTCAGCACTCATTGGACTGCATACATCAAAATGTATTACTTCCAATAAGTTGCTCTCTTGTTCCATCTTACTGAAAACGAGGACTTTCAGTCATCTTGCCCATGTGGTATGATTTGCATGTCTCAAGTGATTCATAATCAAGTGAGTCTAAATGATCCATCTGCATGGAGTTTCTTCATGCATATATACCAATAGACATGGTTCGCATGTCTCAATCTTTTCAAAAATGAGTGAGTCCAAAGATCCATCCACATGGAGCTTCCTCATGCGTTCTATACCAATATGACTCAAGTGGCAGTGCCACAAGTATGTGGTACTATCATTACTATCATATATCCTTTTTGGCATGAACATGTGTATCACTACGATCGAGATTCATTTTAGGTGCAAGACCATTGAAGGTATTATTCAAATAAACAGAGTAACCATTATTCTCCTTAAATGAATAACCGTATTGCGATAAACATAATCCAATCATGCTCAACGCAAACACCAAATCTCGATAGTAGAGGGAGCATGCGATGCTTGATCACATCAACCTTGGAAACACTTCCAACACATATCGTCATCTCACCTTTAGCTAGTCTCCGTTTATTCCGCAGCTTTTATTTCGAGTTACTAACACTTAGCAACCGAACCGGTATCTAATACCCTGGTGCTGCTGGGAGTACTAGTAAAGTACACATTCATATGACGTATATCCAATATACTTCTGTCGACCTTGCCTGTCTTCTCATCTACCAAGTATCTAGGGTAGTACTGCTTCAGTGACCGTTCCTCTTATTACAGAAGCACTTAGTCTCGGGTTTGGGTTCAACCTTGGGATTCTTCACTAGAGCAGCAAACGACTTGCTGTTTCATGAAGTATCCCTTTTGCCCTTGCCCTTCTTAAACTAGTGGTTCTACTAACCATCAACAATTGATGCTCCTTCTTGATTTCTACTCTCGCGGTGTCAAACATCGCGAATAGCTCAAGGATCATCATAACTATCCTTGATATGTTATAGTTCATCACGAAGCTCTACTAGCTTGGTGGCAGTGACTATGGAGAACTATCGCTATCTCATCTGGGAGATTAACTCCCACTCGATTCAAGCGATTGTGGCATTCAGACAATCTGAGCACACGCTCAACGATTGAGATTTTCTCCCTTAGTTTGCAGGCTTAAGAAACTTGTCAGAGGTCTCATACCTCTTGACGTGGGCACTAGTCTGAAATCCCAATTTCAGTCTTTGGAACATCTCACATGTTCTGCGACGTTTCAAAAACGTCTTGGGTGCCACAATTCTAAACCGCACTGAACTATCACGTAGTTATCAAAACGTGTATGTCAGATGTTTCGCAACATCTACAGACGACGCTGAGGTTCAGCACACCGAGCGGTGCATTAAGGACATAAGCCTTCTGTGTAGTAATGAGGACAATCCTCAGTTTACGGACCCAGTCCGCATAATTGCTACTACCAACTTTCAACTAAATTTTCTCTAGGAACATATCTAAACCAGTAGAACTTAAAGCGCAAGACATAATTCGCAAAGACCTTTTGACTATGTTCATGATAATGAAGTTCGTCTGATTAATGAACTCCCACTCAGATAGACATCCCTCTAGTCATCTAAGTGATACATGATCCGAGTCAAACTAGGCCGTGTCCGATCATCACGTGAGACGGACTAGTCATCATCGGTGAACATCTCCATGTTGATCGTATCTGCTATACGACTCATGTTCGACCTTTCGGTCTCTTGTGTTCCGAGGCCATGTCTGTACATGCTAGGCTCGTCAAGTCAACCTAAGTGTATTGCGTGTGTGCCGAGGCCATGTCTGTACATGCTAGGCTCGTCAACACCCGTTGTATTCGAACGTAAGAATCTATCACACCCGATCATCACGTGGTGCTTCGAAACGACGAACCTTCGCAACGGTGCACAGTTAGGGTGAACACTTTCTTGAAATTTTAGTGAGGGATCATCTTACTTACTACCGTCGTTCTAAGCAAATAAGATGCATAACATGATAAACATCACATGCAATCAAATAGTGACATGATATGGCCAATATCATTTTGCTCCTTTGATCTCCATCTTCGGGGCACCATGATCATCTTTGTCACCGGCATGACACCATGATCTCCATCATCATGATCTCCATCATTGTGTCTTCTTGAAGTTGTCACGCCAACGGTTACTTCTACTTCTATGGCTAACGCGCTTAGCAATAAAGTAAAGTAACTTACATGGCGTTATTCAATGACACGCAGGTCATACAAAAAATAAAGACAACTCCTATGGCTCCTGCCGGTTGTCATACTCATCGACATGCAAGTCGTGATCCCTATTACAAGAATATGATCAATCTCATACATCACATATATCATTCATCATATCTTCTGGCCATATCACATCACATAGCACTTGCTGCAAAAACAAGTTAGACGTCCTCTAATTGTTGTTGCAAGTTTTTACGTGGTTTGTATAGGTTTCTAGCAAGAACGTTTCTTACCTACGTAAGACCACAACGTGATATGCCAATTTCTATTTACCCTTCATAAGGACCCTTTTCATCGAATCCGTTCCGACTAAAGTGGGAGAGACAGACACCCGCTAGCCACCTTATGCAACTAGTGCATGTCAGTCGGTGGAACCTGTCTCACGTAAGCGTACGTGTAAGGTCGGTCCGGGCCGCTTCATCCCACAATGCCGCCGAAACAAGATAAGACTAGTAGCGGCAAGAAGAATTGACAACATCGACGCCCACAACTTCTTTGTGTTCTACTCGTGCATAGAAACTACGCATAGACCTAGCTCATGATGCCACTGTTGGGGAACGTAGCAGAAATTCAAAATTTTCTACGCATCACCAAGATCAATCTATGGAGTAATCTAGCAACGAGGGGAAGGGGAGTGAATCTACATACCCTTGTAGATCGCGATGCGGAAGCGTTGCAAGAACGCGGATGAGGGAGTCGTACTCGTAGCGATTCAGATCGCGGTTGATTCCGATCTAAGCACCGAAAGAACGGTGCCTCCGCGTTCAACACACGTGCAGCCCGGTGACGTCTCCCACGCCTTGATCCAGCAAGGAGAGAGGGAGAGGTTGGGGAAGACTCCATCCAGCAGCAACACGACGGCATGGTGGTGGTGGAGGAGCGTGGCAATCCCGCAGGGCTTCGCCAAGCACCGCGGGAGAGGAGGAGGAGGGAGAGGGGTAGGGCATCACCAAAAGGAGACTTTCTCGTGTGTGTATGGCAGCCCAAACCTCAAGTATATATAGGGGGGAAGGGGGCTGCGCCCCCCTTAGGGTTTCCACCCCCAAGAGGAGGCGGCCAGCCCTAGATCCCATCAAGGGGGGCGGCCAAGGGGAGGAGAGGGGGAGGCGCCCCACTAGATGGGCCCTAAGGCCCATCTGGACCTAGGGTTTGCCCCCTCCCACTCTCCCATGCGCCTTGGGCCTTGGTGGGGGGGCGCACCAGCCCACCTGGGGCTGGTCCCCTCCCACACTTGGCCCACGCAGCCTTCTGGGGCTGGTGGCCCCACTTGGTGGACCCCCGGGACCCTCCCGGTGGTCCCGGTACATTACCGATTTCACCCGAAACTTTTCCGGTGACCAAAACAGGACTTCCCATATATAAATCTTTACCTCCGGACCATTCCGGAACTCCTCGTGACGTCCGGGATCTCATCCGGGACTCCGAACAACATTCGGTAACCACGTACATGCTTTCCCTATAACCCTAGCGTCATCGAACCTTAAGCGTGTAGACCCTACGGGTTCGGGAACCATGCAGACATGACCGAGACGTTCTCCGGTCAATAACCAACAGCGGGATCTGGATACCCATGTTGGCTCCCACATGTTCCACGATGATCTCATCGGATGAACCACGATGTCGGGGATTCAATCAATCCCGTATTCAATTCCCTTTGTCTAACGGTATGTTACTTGCCCGAGATTCGATCGTCGGTATCCCTATACCTTGTTCAATCTCGTTACCGGCAAGTCTCTTTACTCGTTCCGTAACTCACATCATCCCGTGATCAACTCCTTGGTCACACTGTGCACATTATGATGATGTCCTACCGAGTGGGCCCAGAGATACCTCTCCGTTTACACGGAGTGACAAATCCCAGTCTCGATTCGTGCCAACCCAACAGACACTTTCGGAGATACCCGTAGTGCACCTTTATAGCCACCCAGTTACGTTGTGACGTTTGGTACACCCAAAGCATTCCTACGGTATCCGGGAGTTGCACAATCTCATGGTCTAAGGAAGTGATACTTGACATTAGAAAAGCTCTGAGCAAACGAACTACACGATCTTGTGCTAGGCTTAGGATTGGGTCTTGTCCATCAAATCATTCTCCTAATGATGTGATCCCGTTATCAACGACATCCAATGTCCATGGTCAGGAAACCGTAACCATCTTTTGATCAACGAGCTAGTCTCCTAGAGGCTTACTAGGGACATGGTGTTGTCTATGTATCCACACATGTATCTGAGTTTCCTATCAATACAATTCTAGCATGGATAATAAACGATTATCATGAACAAGGAAATATAATAATAACCTATTTATTATTGCCTCTAGGGCATATTTCCAACAGATCAGACCTGTTACTTTGCTCTGAATGTTGAATTTTCCGTTTGAACGTATGGAATGGGTTGTTATTTTTTTAAATGGGTTGTATTTGTCCTCCACGGGTTTAGAGGCTGACTTGTGGGCCTACCAAGTTGACGCGTACACAATCAGGAGATGATTGTACGTGGAGAGGATGACAGCAGGGACCCGCCAAGGTCATGGCAGTACGCAAGCAAGTGCCTCCTTATTTCAAGCCAATAAAAAAATGGCTCCTCCTAATGGATTTCTGACATCTGGGTCCCATGCCATTGTCAACGTAGTCAATAAATGAGAGAATTGCACAACGAGCGGCTGACACCAGGGACCCAGCAGCTCGCCCAGTTATTTTTGTTTTGGGTTAATTTGATAAATGCCACTCCAAATCTGGTGTTTCCGAGAAATGCCACTGCAATTTCCAAACTTTGAAAAATGCCATTTCATGCTATTTCCAGTGGCATTTTTCGAAGTCTGGAGTGGCGTTTTTCAAAGTTTGCAAATTGCAGTGGTGTTTTCCAAAGTTTGCAAAAATTGCAGTGGCATTTTTCAAAGTTTGGAAATTGCAGTGGCATTTTTATGAATCGCCATAATTGGAGTGGCATATATCTAATTTGTTTTTGAGACAGAAGCAGGGTGTCAACTGGGCTGTGCGGGGCACTCTGGCCTGTCTAGACAGCCTTCTCTTTTATGTTTACCACAGACCAGCCCAGTAGTTTTTATTTCTTTCTGAAAATGGCTAGCCCAGTTTTTTTGTGATTTGCCAAGTAAGTCGCTTTGTCAGGCCTGTTGGGCTGCAAATCTTTCAAGACGAGGAGAGCTTCATTCGGCTGGACGAGAAAATGGCCTATCAGTAATGAGAAATAGGCCGTACATTTTTAAAACACATCAAACCGGCAATTAGTTTCTAATTTCTTTTTTTCATTTCGAGATTTTAAATTGCATTAATTTTTATGCATGGACAATTTGTTGGATTTTATATTGATATACATTTATTTTTAAAATCAGTTTGAATGTGACTCGAAATTTCGGAATTAAAAACAGTTCGGACCGCACCGAAATATGCAAAATTTCGTATAATTTTTTAACCGTGGCTACAATATGGGCTGTAATGCTAACAAAAAGAATATGGGCTCCAAAAAAACCTTAAGAATTAGCAAATGGGCTGTAAATTATTAGAAATAATGGTAGATAGGATGTATGCTGTTTTCCACAGATTTGAGGCTTTCCTAAAAAAAGGTTGACGCACAAGCAGTGACTGTTGGATGTTCATCCAACGGCCGTCATGCTTCTTCAATCTCTGCTCTTCCTACTCCAGCCACTCAAACAAGCGCCGGCGGGACTGCCTGCTCCCTCCTCCCCGCGGCCGGCTGTGCTGCTGCGCAGGCCTCACCGCCCCACTGTACCCCCATCGCTGGCCTAGCCATCCCTCTACTCACCCACACCTGCTGTTATTCTCCGGTGACGGCAGACGAACTAGTAAACCCTCGTACAGTCGTACTTCCCTACGTGTGGGAAACAACTGCCGAGTCTTCCCTGCCTCCGTGTCGTTCCCTTCCTAGGCCTTGCCATCGTCCACCGCCCTGGTGCTCTCGGCGCGGCCTGGTCAACATGGTCAACGACCGACATGCATCTGAAGTGGACTGTACGTGGAGAGGCTGACAGCTGGGTCCACGGCCGCACGCAAGGAAATGCCTCCTTATTACACGCAAAATAATGATTCCTCCACCTGACATCTGGGACCCACCGAAAGGGCCTCTGTATTTCGCACAAAAACGTTACCGCCGCTGATAGCTCGGACCCACCAGCTATATCTTCGCACGCAAGGAAGTGCGTCCTTATTACGCACAAAAATGAATACTCCCCCTGCTAGCTGGGACCCAGTATAGTGGCAGGCTGACTTGTGGGCCTACTAAGTTGACGGGGACGGAGGGCTTTGTCAACTTAGTCAATATGCACGATTCTAGCTCCAGTGACCGTACGATGTCCATCCAACGGCCGTAGTGCTTCTTCAACCTCTGGTCTTGTTGCTCCAGCCGCCCAAAGCAGCACCGGTCGTGTCGCATGCTCCTCCTCCCATGGCCGGCTGTGCTGTCGCGGAGGCCTCACCGCCCCCTACTATTCCCACCGCTGGCTAGGCCCTGCGGCGACGGCAGCTTCACACCGCAGCCGAACCAGTGAACCCTCGTACTCCTCTCCGTGCGGGCTTCCACTGTCGCGTCTTCCCCGGCTCCGCGTCGTCCCCTTCCTAGGCCTCGCCGTCGTCCACCGCCCTGGTGCTCTCGGCGCGGCGTGGTCAACGTGGTCAAGGAACGGCTTCCATCGGACATGGACTGTAAGTGGAGAGGCTAACAGCTGGGTCCATGGCCGCAGCAAGGAAGTGCCTCCTTATTACGCGCAAAATAATATTCCTCCACCTGACAGCAGGGACCCACCGGACGGGCAACTGTATTTCACAAAAAAAATGTTTCCCCCTGACTGCTGGGACCTACAGCTACATCTTCGCACGCAAGGAAGTGCGTCCGGGCAAAAAAATGATTCGCCCCCTGACTGCTGGGACCCACCAGCTACATCTTCGCACGCAAGGAAGTGCCTGACAGTCGGGACCCACCTGGTCGAAGCGTACGTAGCGTTATCATTCTGGCCGCGAACGTGTACGTACATACTGGTCGTTGTAGAGGCGCGCACGTAGCATGTACACGTACGTACAGCGGCCAGTGTGCAAGAAAGAAAATACGGCCACGTACGTACATACGGGCAGGGTCTCGAAGGCCTACTCGCGCATACGTACGGCCAGGGCTCGTGTACATGGCTGGGTCGGAACGGAGAAACAGCGTCGTCGTCGTGTTCATGGGGAGCCAACCGGCTGGGTCGGAACGGAATGCGTCGTCGTGTTCACCGGGAGGGCTTGGACGGAACAGCCGATGGAAACGAGGCCTGGCGTACCGCAGAACGGAGGAAACGACCTTGTGTTCGACCGGCCACGTTCGAAACGGGATCCTGTTCATCGGGAGGGGTCTGGCGTACCGCAAAACGGAGGAAACGGACCTCCTACGGTCGAAACGGGGGTCCTGTTGATCGGGAGGGGTGTGGCGTACTGCAAAACGGAGGAAACGGACTTGTGTTGCTGCGCTACGGTCGAAACGGGGGTCCTGTTCATCGGGATGGGTGTGGCGTACCGCAAAACGGGACTCCACGGGATATTGTTCATGTCCACCGTCGACCCCCTCCAGCCTCCACGGGCTACTGTTCATCCACCGTCGACCTCCTCCAGCCTCCACCTGCGACTGTTCATCCACGGGCTCCTGTTCATCCAGTCTCCACCGCGCGCTACTCCACCGGCTACTGTTCAACCAACCCTCTCCACGGGCTCCTGTTCAACCACCCCTCCACGGGCTACTGTTCATCCTGCCCTCCACCGTCTACTGTTCATCCTGCCCTCCACGGGGTGGTCCTGTTCATCCTGCCCTCCACGGGGTCCTGTTCATCCAGCCCCAACCGGCTCGAACGATCAGGGTCCTGTTCATCCACCTCCACCGGGAACTGTTCATCCAAAGCCCCAGCAACGCTCACTGTTCATCCGGAGGCAACGCCACGGGTCCTGTTCATCCAACCCCCCCCACAACGCTCACTATTCATCCAGAGGCAGCATCGATCGGCTTCAGTTAGCAGCAGTAGCGAAGGAATCACTCGATCGGGTTCAGTAAACAGCCATCGGTCGATCGCTCGGGTTCAGTAACGCGTAGCCTGCAGTGCAATCGCTCGGGTTCAGTTAGAGCCCAACTCCTCGCTCGGATTCAGTTAGAGCCCAACGCCTCGCACCCACGCGTGTGTGTGTATGAGAGAAACGCGCATCGCTCGGCCCCGACCACCCACCGTAACCGGGAACACCCCGATATTTTCCTCGCCCTCGCTTCTAGCACGATTTTTTCCGTCATGGACGGCCCAAAGAATGTCATGCAGCCGCGCCTCCGGCCCACCCAGGACGAAAAGCCGATTTTCTGTCATGATTTTTTGTCATAGAAGTAGGACCCCACCACATCTATGATGATACCGGGTTTTGTCACAAATATCATCATAGAAGTGTCATAAGTATGATAGGAAAGATTTTCGTTCGGCCCAAAATGTCACGGATGTGTCTTTTTTTGTAGTGATACTTAGAACAAAATATGACTCTATATGAATGCCTCCCGCGGTGTACCGGGATATGCAATGAATCAAGAGTGACATGTATGAAAATTATGAACGGTGGCTTTGCCACAAATACGATGTCAACTACATGATCATGCAAAGCAGTATGACAATGATGGAGCATGTCATAGTAAACGGAACGGTGGTAAGTTGCATGGCAATATATCTCAGAATGGCTATGGAAATGCCATGATAGGTAGGTATGGTGGCTGTTTTGAGCAAGGTATATGGTGGGTGTATGATACCGGCGAAAAGTGCGCGGTAGTAGAGAGGCTAGCAATGGTGGAAGGATGAGAGTGCGTATAATCCATGGACTCAACATTAGTCAAAAGAACTCATATACTTGTTGCAAAAATCTATTAGTTATGAAAACAAAGTATTACGTGCATGCTCCTAGGGGGATAGATTGGTAGGAAAAGACCATCGCTCGTCCCCGACCGCCACTCATAAGGAAGACAATCAATAAATAAATCATGCTCCGACTTCATCACATAACGGTTCACCATACGTGCATGCTACGGGAATCACAAACTTTAACACAAGTATTTCTCAAATTCATAACCACTCAACTAGCATGACTCTAAAATCACCATCTTCATATCTCAAAACGATTATCAAGCATCAAACTTCTCTTAGTATTCAACGCACTTATAAGAAAGTTTTTACTAGTCGTGGATGCATATCATATTAGGACTAATTTCACGATTAAAGCAAATTACCATGCTGTTTTGTAGGACTCTCAAAATAATATAAGTGAAGCATGAGAGAACAATAGTTTCTATAAAACAAACCACCGCCGTGCTCTAAAAGATATAAGTGAAGTACTAGAGCAAAAACTATATAGCTCAAAAGATATAAGTGAAGCACATAGAGTATTCTAATAAATTCTGAATCATGTGTGTCTCTCTCAAAAGGTGTGTACAGCGAGGATGATTGTGGTAAACTAAAAGCAAAGACTCAAATTATACAAGATGCTCCAAGCAAAACACATATCATGTGGTGAATAAAAATATAGCTCCAAGTAAAGTTACCAATAGACGAAGAAGAAAGAGGGGATGCCTTCCGGGACATCCCCAAACTTTGGCTTTTGGTGTCCTTGGATTTACCTTGGGGTGCCTTGGGCATCCCCAAGCTTAGGCTCTTGCCACTCCTTGTTCTATAATCCATCAAATCTTTACCCAAAACTTGAAAACTTCACAACACAAAACTTAACAGAAAATCTCGTGAGCTCCATTAGCGAAAGAAAACAAAACACCACTTCAAGGTACTGTATTGAACTCATTATTTATTTATATTGGTGTTAAACCTACTGTATTCCAACTTCTCTATGGTTTATAAACTCTTTTACTAGCCATAGATTCATCAAAATAAGCAAACAACACACGAAAAACAGAATCTGTCAAAAACAGAACTGTCTGTAGTAATCTGTAACTAACGCAAACTTCTTGAACTCCAAACATTCTACAAAAATAGGACGACCTAGATAATTTGTTTATTTATCTGCTGCAATTGGAATCAGTATTTTATCACGTTCTGGTGATTTTTAACAATTGTTTTCGTGAACAGAAAGTTTCTGGAATTTTCAGCAAGATCAAATAACTATCATCCAAGAAGATCCTATAGGTTTCACTTGGCACAAACACTAATTAAGACATAAAAACACATCTAACCAGAAGCTAGATCAAAGATTTATTCCTAAACAGGGGCAAAAAGCAAAAAACTAAAATAAAATTGGGTTGCCTCCCAGCAAGCACTATCGTTTAACGCCCTTAGCTAGGCATAAAAACAAGGATAGATCTAGGTATTGCCATCTTTGGTAGGCAATCCGTAAGTGGCTCTCATAACAGATTCATAAGGTAATTTTATTTTCTTTCTAGGAAAGTGTTCCATACCTTTTCTTAATGGAAATTGGAATCTAATATTTCCTTCCTTCATATCAATAATTGCACCAATCGTTCTAAGGAAAGGTCTACCAAGAATAATAGGACATGAAGGATTGCAATCTATATCAAGAACAATGAAATATACAGGCACATAAATCCTATTTGCAACAATAAGAACATCATTAATTCTTCTCATAGGTTTCTTAATAGTGGAATCCACAAGGTGCAAGTTTAGAGAACAATCATCAAATTCATGGAAACCTAGCAAATCACACACAGTTTTTGGAATCGTGGAAACACTAGCACCCAAATCACACAAAGCATATCATTCATGATCTTTAATTTAATTTTAATTGTAGATTCCCATTCATCATAAAGTTTTCTAGGGATAGAAACTTCCAACTCAAGTTTTTCTTCATAAGATTGCATCAAAGCATCAACGATATGTTTAGTAAAAGCTTTATTTTGGCTATAAGCCTGAGGAGAATTTAGCACGGATTGCAACAAGGAAATACAATCTATCAAAGAGCAATTATCATAATTAAATTCCTTGAAATCCAAGATAGTGGGTTCATTGATATCTAAAGTTTTAACCTCTTCAATCCCACTTTTACCAAATTTTGCATCAAGATCTAAAAACTCCGAATTTTTGGGACGCCTTCTAACTAAAGTTGACTCATCTCCAGTCCCAACATTATCAAGATTCATATTGCAAAACAAAGATTTAATTGGGGACACATCAGTAACTTTTAGATCTTAATCTTTATTCTCATAAAAAAATCCGGTTTAGCGGCCATCTTATTAACTAAGGTGGCCTGCTTATCCGAGATTTCTGCTAATAATTTTTCAAGATGAGCAATCTGAGATTTCAAACCATAAAATTCCTTAGACATATCATCGAGCTCTTTATTCATGTACCCCATAAAGCTTTTTCATTCCTTAAGCTCGTTTCGAAAGAAATTATTATGCTCAAATTGAAAAGTCATAAAACTTCTGACGTTGCTTTCAATCTCTTCTAACCTTTTAAGGTGAGGATCACCAAATCTAGGTAGAGGCATCGTGACAAGCAAGCAATCCAACACATGAGCAAACAAGAAGCAAGCGAAAAAAGGCGAAGGGAAAGAGAGTGCGAATAAAACGGCAAGGGTGAAGTGGGGGAGAGGAAAACGAGAGGCAAATGGCAAATAATGTAATGCGAGGGATAACAGTTTGTGATGGGTACTTGGTATGTCTTGGCTTGTGCGTAGACTCCCCGGCAACGGCGCCAGAAATCCTTCTTGCTACCTCTTGAGCACTGCTTTGGTTTTCCCTTAAAGAGGAAAGGGCGATGCAGTAAAGTAGCGTAAGTATTTCCCTCAGTTTTTGACAACCAAGGTATCAATCCAGTAGGAGACCACGCTCGAGTCCCACGCACCTACACAAACAAATAAGAACCTCGCAACCAACACGATAAAGGGGTTGTCAATCCCTTCACGGTCACTTACGAGAGTGAGATCTGATAGAGATGATAAGATAATATTTTTGGTATTTTTATGGTAAAGACTGAAAGTAAAGAAAGCAAAATAAACGGCGCCAGAAATAGCTTGTTGTCGGGAGATTTATATGATGGAAAATAGACCCCGGGGCCATAGGTTTCACTAGTGGCTTCTCTCAAGATAGCATAAGTATTACGGTGGGTAAACAAATTACTGTCGAGCAATTGATAGAATTGAGCATAGTTATGAGAATATCTAGGTATGATCATGTATATAAGCATCACGTCCGTGACAAGTAGACCGACTCCTGCCTGCATCTACTACTATTACTCCACACATCGACCGCTATCCAGCATGCATCTAGAGTATTAAGTTCATAAGAACAAAGTAACGCTTTAAGCAAGATGACATGATGTAGAGGGATTAACTCATGCAATATGATATAAACCCCATCTTGTTATCCTCGATGGCAACAATACAATACGTGTCGTTTCCCCTACTGTCACTGGGATCGAGCACCGCAAGATTGAACCCAAAGCTAAGCACTTCCCCCATTGCAAGAAAGATCAATCTAGTAGGCCAAACCAAACTGATAATTCAATGAGACTTGCAAAGATAACCGATCATACATAAAAGAATTCCGAGGAGATTCAAATATTGTTCATAGATAATCTTGATCATAAACCCACAATTCATCGGATCTCGACAAACTGTAACGCCCCGGATCCGATGCGCCAGGTGTCTTCCAGTTATTCGTCGTCATTGCCATGTCATTTGCTTTCGTGTTGAATTTTGCCATGTCATTCATCTGCATTTCATATCATGTCATCATATGCATTGCATTTGCATACGTGTTCGTCTGATGCATCCGAGCATTTTCCCCGTTGTCCGTTTTGCAATCCGGCACTCCGTTGTCACCCGGCGCCCCCTCTTGTCTTCTTTTCGTGAGCGAGTTTTGAACGTTCTCGGAATGGACCGAGGCTTGTCAAGTGGCCTTGGTATACCACCGGTAGACCACCGGTCAAGTTTCGTTCCATTTGGAGGTCGTTTGGTGCTCCAACGGTTAACTGGGTAACCGCAAAGTCCGTTTGGGTGTTGCAGCAAAACCCCCTCTCTAAACAGCCCAAAACCCCTCTAAGTCTCCGCCATGCTCTCGGTCGTTCGATCACGATCGCGTGGGTGAAAACCGCACCCCGTTTGGACTCTCCTAACTCCCTCTACCTATATAAACACCCCCTCCCCCGAAATTTCGGATCAATTCCACCCTAACCCCAGTATTTTCTTCCTCCTCGCGCCACCGGACACTTCCCCGCCGCCGCCGCCGCTTGCAGCCAATCAGGAGGCGCCACATCAGCTCCCAGCCGCCTCCACCGCGCCTCCTCTCTCCTCCCGCCGCCGCGGCCCGCCCGGGCCTGGGGCTGGCCCGCCAGGCCCATCGGGGCCCGAGGCGCCCAGATCCGCGCCGCCAGCGCTCGCCTCCCGAGCTCCCTCGCCGCCTCCGCCGCCGTCGGCCCCGGCCCCGCTCCCGCCGTCCGCGCCCTCGCCGACGCGCCTGTGCTCCGCCGCCGCGCCTCCCCGCGCTCGCCGGCCGGAGTCGCGCCGTCCCCGCGCCGCCCGACCTTCCCGCCGCCGTGCGCCACCGCCCGGTCCTCACCGCCCCTCGCCGCCTCCACGTCGCGGCCGCGCCTCCCCGTCGTCCCCGTTCTCAGCTCCGGCGATGAGCCCCGAGCCCGATCTGGACGAGCCCCGCGTTGACTTCGCCCCCCCCCCCCCCTCGAGGTCATTTTTTCTGCCAAGTCCTGTTAATTACTCATTATGTTGCCATGTTCTCTATATCATAACTCCATGCACAATGCTCCGTTTCGCGCGTGTAATATGTCAAATTGTTCGTATCAGGATGCTCTACATTTTGTTCCATGGCATCATGTTCATTTGAGTCCATCTTGATGCCCAAATCATCGTTGCAAGAGTGCTATTTGCTGTTGTCTGCTGGTTCTTATCAGAACTTGGAGATTTGTTATTTTTGTATCATTTAATATGTGCATCTTATGGGCATGAGCTCTACATGTGTTTTATTGTATGCCATGCCATCTTTCCAAGGGTGTATGCCATGTATTTTTATGATCTCTGTGGTGACTAGCACAAGCATGCAAACTAGGCCCCGTAATGTTTCTGATTTCAGGGACTTAGTGATTTCTCTAAGTCCTTGTCTGCTGTTATTTTGTTGCCATGTAAACTTGATGCTACAGACAGATCCATGCATATTTTGGAGATGCCCAGTAAGGATGTTTTGTAGATATTGTTGTAATTGATCTATTCCTACCCTTTTTTGCAATTATGGAGTGCCCTAGCATGACTCAATCTTACTCTACTTTTGCTATAAAATGTTCCTGGCAGATTGTTTACGTGTTATTCAATTTTGCCAAGCTTGTTGTAGTTGTTCCTTACATGCTATGCTTTTGTTCTTGCCATGGATAGCTTCATAAACATGCCATCTTGCTGTAGGTATGCTTGTTTTGTCATTCATTGCCTTGTGGTGAGTGCGTCAAGCTCACCAACATGCCTTCATATTATAGTTTCTGCCATGCTCTGTTTTCTGCTAAGTCTGAAACCTGATAACGAAACTTGCTATGTTTACATGTGTGCCATCATATCTTCTGGTCCTTTTGGCTTATGGTCATTAAGGGACTTTTGTCATATGTTTTGAGTAGATTCATGCCATGCCTTTCTTTGCTATGTTAAGTTCCTGTAGCATATTGTTTTCGTGCTCTGAACATTTCTACCTGATGCTATTTCTGCCATGTCCAGTAATTCTGCTAAGTCTGTGAACCTGTTATTATTTGCAATCTTGCCATGTCCTTTTGAGCATATTCTAGTGATTTCTGGAGATAGCTCAGTGTTCATGTTTTGTTGTGCTTTAACTGTAAATCATGTCCATGCCTTTTGTTTTCATGATGAGGTGCTGTATCATATTGTTTTGATGCTTGCTAGGTGCCTAGTTGCTGTTTTGGACAGATTGTTGCTATGTCTTGTTTGGAGTGTATGTGTTGCACCGTTGCTCCGTTTTGAGCGTGCTCTATATGAAACTTGCTTAGTTTTGCATGTAGTTCCATATTATCATGTTGCATCCTTGTTTTGAGGTGTTTGCTTGATGTTTGTATGCATTTTGCATCAATGCCATGTTTACCTTGTTTTGCTCATATCTTCTAGGCCGTAGCTCCGAATCTAATGAACTTTATATGTAACTTGACTAGAATTTTGTGTAGATCATCATGGTGCTCTTTAACTTGCTGTTTAACAACTTCAACTTAATGCTTGTTCAGTTCTGGACCAATTTCGAAATTTGCATATGAGGACTAACCGGAATTGTTATGTGTTGTTTCCGGCCTCATTTAAACTTGCTTTGATGTGTTGTTCTTGTACGCATCATCTCTCGTCATGAGTAGCTTCATATAGCCTTGTCATGCATCATACTTGGTTGAGCATCATGCCTTGTTCATGTGTGATGTGTTTACCTTGTTGTGTGCTTCTTCTCGATAGTTCCCGTGTCGTTGCGATCGTGAGGATTCGTTCGTCTTCGTGGCTTCATCTTCTTCATGGATTCGTTCTTCTTCCTAGCAGGATTTCAGGCAAGATGACCATCACCTTGGATCTCATTACTATCATTGCTATGCTAGTTGCTTCGTTCTATCGCTATGTTGCGCTACCTATTCACTTGCTCTTCAAGCCTCCCAAATTGCCATGAACCTCTAACCTTTGTCACCCTTCCTAGCGAACCGTTGTTTGGCTATGTTACCGCTTTGCTTAGCCCCTCTTATAGCGTTGTTAGTTGCAGGTGAAGATGAAGATTGCTCCATGTTGGATTATGTTTATGTTGGGATATCACAATATCTCTTATATTATTAATGCATCTATATACTTGATAAAGGGTGGAAGGCTCGGCCTTATGCCTGGTGTTTTGTTCCACTCTTGCCGCCCTAGTTTCCGTCGTACCGGTGTTATGTTCCCGGATTTTGCGTTCCTTACACGGTTGGGTGATTTATGGGACCCCCTTGACAGTTCGCCTTGAATAAAACTCTTCCAGCAAGGCCCAACCTCGGTTTTACCATTTGCCTAGCCTATTTCTTTTCCCTAGGGAGTCGCTCTCTCGAGGGTCATCTTATTTTACCCCCCCCCCCGGGCCAGTGCTTGTCTAAGTGTTGGTCCAAACTAGAGCACCGTGCGGGACCATCCCTTGGCAACTTGGGTTACGTCGGTACCTGTACGCTTCGCTTATCCGGTGTGTCCTGAGAACGAGATACGTGCGACTCCTATCGGGATTGTCGACACATCGGGCGGCTTTACTGGTTTTGTTTTACCATTGTCGAAATGTCTTGTAACCGGGATTCCGAGACTGATCGGGTCTTCCCGGGAGAAGGTTTATCCTTCGTTGACCGTGAGAGCTTATAATGGGCTAAGTTGGGACACCCCTGCAGGGTATTATCTTTCGAAAGCCGTGCCCGCGGTTATGTGGCAGATGGGAGTTTGTTAATATCCGGTTGTAGAGAACTTGACACTTGACCTTAATTAAAACGCATCAACCGCGTGTGTAGCCGTGATGGTCTCTTCTCGGCGGAGTCCGGGAAGTGAACACGGTTTCTGGATTATGTTTGACGTAAGTAGGAGTTCAGGATCACTTCGTGATCATTGTTAGTTTCAAGACCGTTCCTTTGCTTCTCTTCTCGCTCTCATTTGGGTAAGTTAGCCACCATACATGCTTAGACGCTGCTGCAACCTCACCACTTATCCTTTCCCTACCCATTAAGCTTTGCTAGTCTTGATACCCATGGTAATGGGATTGCTGAGTCCTCGTGGCTCACAGATTACTACAACACCAGTTGCAGGTACAGGTTTTGCGATGAACATGACGCGAGAGCGATGTTTACTTGTCTTGGAGTTCTTCTTCTGCTTCTTCTTCGATCTGGGGATAGGTTCCAGGTCGGCAGCCTGGGCTAGCAGGGTGGATGTCGTTTGAGCTTCTGTTTATGTTTCATCCGTAGTCGGATGTTGATCTTATGTATGATGTACTGATGTATTCTTGCGGCATTTGTATGTCTTGTATGTATCCCCAAATATATTATGTAATGTTGATGTAATGATATCCACCTTGCAAAAGCGTCTTCAAGATGCTCTTCTATCCTTGGTGGGACCTTCGTGTTCCTTTAGGATAGGGTCGCATCTTGGGCGTGACACAAACACACCGCAAAAAGAAGAGTTACATCAAATAGATCTCCAAGAGAATCGAGGAGAACTTTGTATTGAGATCCAAAGAGAGAGAAGAAGCCATCTAGCTAATAACTATGGACCCGAAGGTCTGAAGTAAACTACTCACACATCATCGGAGAGGCTATGGTGTTGATGTAGAAGCCCTCCGTGATCAATGCCCCCTCCGGCGGAGCGCCGGAAAAGGACCCAAGATGGGATCTCACAGGTACAGAAGGTTGCGGCGGTGGAAATAGGGTTTTGGCTCCGTATCTGATAGTTTGGGGGTACGTAGGTATATATAGGAGGAAGAAGTAGGTCGGTGGAGCTACGAGGAGCCCATGAGGGTGGAGGGCGCGCCCAGGGGGGTAGGCGCGCCCCCTGCCTCATGGCTTCCTCGTTGGTTGCTTGACTTCCACTCCAAGTCCTCTGGATCACGTTTGTTCCAAAAATCACGTTCCCGAAGGTTTTATTCCGTTTGGACTCCATTTGATATTCCTTTCCTTCGAAACACTAAAATAGGCAAAAAACAAGAATTTGGGCTGGGCCTCCGGTTAATAGGTTAGTCCCAAAAATAATATAAAAGTTTATAATAAAGCCCATTAAACATCCAAAACAGAATATAATATAGCATGGAACAATCAAAAATTATAGATACGTTGGAGACGTATCAACGACCTGCGGCAAAGTTTGGATAACAATGCAGGACATACTAGATCGATCTAGGGATCGCGAGGGCGTGCCCCGACACGTGACGACGGCCACCTATTCGGACGCAACAAGTCTAGTCACTCTCGGGCCGAACTCCGCAGACGGACTCCATCGGAGCTACGTCGCGACGTGGCCTGATATAGAGGCGCCGCACACCCTCTTTGCTTCACTGATGAAGTAATGGATCATGAATTCCCAGAAGGGTTTAAACCCATAAACATCAAATCATATGATGGGACAACAGACCCCGCGGTCTGGATCGAGGATTTTATCCTCCATATTCATATGGCTCGTGGTGATGATCTCCACGCCATCAAATATCTCCCATTAAAACTCAAAGGACCAGCCCGGTACTGGTTGAACAGCCTGCCAGAAAACTCTATCGACGGCTGGGAAGATTTGGAAGAAGCCTTCCTGGACAACTTCCAAGGAACATACGTCCGGCCTCCGGACGCAGATGATTTAAGTCATATAGTCCAACAGCCTGGGGAATCAGCCAGGAAATTCTGGACTAGGTTCTTAACTAAAAAGAACCAGATAGTCGACTGTCCGGATGCCGAAGCCCTAGCGGCCTTTAGGCATAGCATCCGCGACGAATGGCTCGCCCGACATCTCGGGCAGGAAAAGCCGAAGTCCATGGCGGCCCTTACGGCACTTATGACCCGCTTTTGTGCGGGCAAAGATAGTTGGCTAGCCTGTTGCAATAATAATGCAAGCGAACCCGGCGCCTCTGAAGGCAAGGATAACAACGGCAAGCCCCGACGCAACAGACACAAGCGTCGAATCAATGGCAACCATACCGATGACACAGCGGTCAACGCCGGATTCAGTGGCTCCAAGTCCGGTCAGCTGAAGAAGCCGTACAATAAGAACAATTCGGGACCGTCTGGCTTGGATCGCATACTCGACCGTCCGTGCCAAATCCATGGCACCCCAGACAAACCAGCCAACCATACCAATAGAGATTGCTGGGTTTTTAAGCAAGCCGGCAAGTTAAATGCCGAGACAAAGGAAAAGGGATCACAGAGCAAGGACGATGACGAGGAACCCCGGCAAACAAACACAGGGGGACAGAAGAAGTTCCCCCCCCCCCAGGTCAAAACGGTGAACATGATATATGCTACACACATCCCCAAAAAGGAGCGCAAGCGCGCACTAAGGGACGTTTATGCGATAGAGCCAGTCGCCCCAAAATTCAACCCATGGTCATCGTGCCCGATCACCTAAGATCGTCGGGATCATCCGACCAGTATCCGGCATGGCGGATCAGCCGCACTAGTCCTGGACCCAATCATTAATGGATTCCACCTAACGCGAGTCCTCATGGACGGTGGCAACAGCCTCAATCTACTCTATCAGGATACAGTGCACAAAATGGGCATTATCCCATCACGGATCAAGCCCACAAGGACTACCTTTAAAGGAGTCATACCAGGTGTAGAGGCCCGCTGTACGGGCTCAATCACACTAGAGGTAGTATTCGGATCTCCGGACAACTTCCGAAGCGAGGAATTTATCTTCGATATCGTCCCCTTTCGCAGCGGCTATCACGCACTGCTTGGACGAACCGCATTTACTCGATTCAATGCGGTACCTCACTATGCTTATCTTAAGATCAAGATGCCCGGTCCACGCGGCGTTATAACGGTCAATGGAAACACGGAACGCTCCCTCCGTATAGAGGAGCACACCGCCGCCCTAGCAGCAGAAGTACAGAGCGGCCTTTTCAAGCAGAATCGTAATCCGGCTGCCGAGCCCCTGGACACCACTAAAAGAGTCCGGACTATGCTGCAACAGGACATCTCGGCTCGTCAAGAGCTTGATTAGCAATTCGACCTCCGTCCCAGCCCCGATCAAGTAGTGGCACTCGTACCACGCAGACATAATTACGCACTCAAAATTCCATGGGCATCAACGGAGGCATAGCTAGTTTGTGATCCATAGTTCGGCTCGACCGATCCCGGACACACGTATACTTCCACCATTTCCTTTTTCCTTTTTCAGATTTTCTTTTACATAAGCCTTCTTTGACGGCCGGATTACTGGCCCTGTCAAAGGATGAAATACACCAAGGAGGCAAGGAGCTTTGACGTACAAGGGAATCCCCAGGTGGTCTCTGCTAATGATTACTATACATGTTTTACATACCCGCACGCAGCTCGCTCTTGGTCATGGCATGTTAAATAGCCTTACTTGCTTATCGCATTACTCACAAGTACGCCTCGACGTATTAATCAACTTACAATGGAAAATTATTGACAGCGTCAGCTTATTACTTGATTTTTTCCTCGCCTTTGTATTTATCACTCATCGCACCCGTACACTCTGGTACGTACTACTTCGCCAGGGGCTTCATCATGACCCGAAGCACGGCAATAAAGTCCGAACACTTTTTATAGTACAGTTTGGCACCCCGAACTTATAACATTATATGCATCGGCTCCGAATCATGTCTTTGGTCAATAGTTGGGTTGCCCGGCTCCTGTGCTTACTACCTTACGTTCCGCTATATCGGCTAGGGTAGTAAAGGGAGAACTACGGCGATTGTGTCCCGGTTCTTCCGGACGAGCACCTCAGTAGAGAAAGCCGAAAACTGACTGTCATGATGCAGCGAGAGCTGGTCAGCTGTTCGAGAGGTTTCAAATCCTTAGAGATTTTTTCCGCTTTATGCGAGGAATCGGTTTTTATCCGATCAGGCGTGTATAGCGCCCCTAGCCCGGTCTTCCGAATACCAGGGGCTTCGCCAAAATTCTTATTGTCAAACTCCTATGGCTAAGTGAGGGTGATAAAAGCCGTATAGTCTGATTGCCTTGTTCGTTGCGCTAAACACCTCTTTTAAGGACCAGAAGGTGGAGTAAAGAGTGTTTAGATCTATCCCGAACACCCCCGTAGTATCTACGTGGGGGCAGAAGCCGACGACTGGTTAACCCTCAGATTTCATAAACGGTCGCACAGGAGGTAAAATCCTAAGAGTCACAAGCATTATATTACATAACGACCTTGTTTCATATTACAGGACAGGATAATATGAATGTTTTCATGGAAATATAACATCCTTCGCACATTGCTCCGCCACAAGGTGGGATCCCTCCAGGACACCATCAAAATATAGCTCGGGTCGGCGGTGCTCCTTGCCCTCAGGCGGCCCCTCGGTCATCAGCTTCTTGGCATCCATCTTCGCCCAGTGCATCTTGACGCGGGCAAAGGCCGTGCACCTTCAATGCAGACCGACCGCTTTATGATCTCAAGCTGCGGGCAGGCACTAACAAGCCGCTTCACAAGTCCGAAGTAGCTGCTGGGTATCGGCTCGGTAGGCCATAGTCGGACTATCAGGTCCTTCATGACTAGCTCGGCCGCCTTGTGCAGCTCGACCAGCTGTTTCAGCTGGTCCCTAAAGGGCACCGGATGTTCTGGTCCAAGATATTGAGACCAGAACAGCTTCTGCGTAGAACTCCCTTCTTCGGCTCGATAGAACTCGGCAGCATCTAATACACTGTGCGGCAAATCCGTAAACGCCCCTGGAGAGCTCCAAACTCGGGTAAGTAAAAGGAACGTTTCCTTCACAGACTTGCTTTGCATAATGAAAGCCTTACCCGCCGCGATCTTCTTGGCCGCCAGGACTTCCTGGAGGGCGCTCTGGGCTTCGGCTCGAGCCTCTTGTGCGCTCTAACAGGCCTTCGCAAGTTCGGACGCTTGCGTCTTGGAATCACGCTCCAAGGACTCGTACTTCTTGACGACGTCCTGGAGCTCTTGCTGGACCTCGCTGACCCGGGCCTCGTGCTTCTCGCGCGCGGTGCGTTCCTTGGCCGCTTTATTCTCGGCCTCGGCTAATGCCTTCTTGAGGGCCGCCACCTCGGTCGTGGCCCCTAATAAAGTTCCTGACACTTTAGTCAGCACAAAACATTAATCCTTCCTAAATATACGCGCAGGTTACTGCATACCTTGGCTGTCCTCTAGCTGCTTCTTCATGTGGCCGAGCTCTTCTTCGGCCCGCTCCAGGCTCTGCTTCGGTCCGGAGACCTCCGCAGTATGAGCGGCAGCAGCCTGCAGCGACGCCTGCTTATTCACATAGACATCTTATGTTAGACTCCTGCGAAACTTATTTTGATCCTCTGTTCGGCTTCTTCTTTCCGAACACCGAACAGAGCATCAGGGGCTACTATCTACATTGTGATATTCTATCTACAATTAAATTACTTACCTCAAAGCCTGTTAAAAGGCTAGCGCAGGCTTCGGTCAGTCCGCTTTTGGTGGACCAAACCTTCTCGATCACCGTACCCATAAGGACACGGTGTTCATCCACAATGGAAGCGCCTCACAGCGCTTCCAGCAGATTATCCGGTGCCTCTGGCTGGACAGAGGTCACCGGCGGAACAGGCACACCTCCTCCCTTTGGGGAAGGCTGCTCGCTTGACTCCGGAGCCGTATAGGTCTCCGGAATGGTATCCGGCCGGGGGCCGAATTGAACTTGCCCCCATCACCAGTCCCCATGGGTTTTTCCCCCATATGTCCGGCGGCCGAGGAGTCATCCTTTGGCGCCACCCCGACGACCTCCGGAGCCTCTCCCTAACTTGGGAAGGTCCTTTGGGACACCACCTCGTCATCACCCTTGGTCGAGGGAGAGTGAGCGGGCGGCGGTGACATACTGGCCATCTCCTTTGGATCTAGCGAACCTCATGTTGAGGATCGCCGGGAGTTGTCGCGGGCCGGACTGCAATGGCATAATTTAAGCATATTAATATTACAAAGGGGAAAGGCCAGACACTTGGACTTGCATAAGGTTTTAGTACTTACGAGGCGGCTCGAGGCTTGGTCTAGGGCGGTCGCTCCGGACTGCTGTCGACGTCCCACGCCGAGTTATCCGCAAGGGAGCCTTCCCCCCTCTTAGGCGCCTTCGCCTCCAGATTTGTGGAGGCCCCCCTTTTCTTCCTTCCCCCCTCAGGGGGGAGTCACTTTCTTCCTCCTCCTCATCGTCATCTTCGGCGGTCGAAGAGTGGGTCTCGTCTTCGGACGTCATGTCCGAAGTGCCTTTTCGGCGAAGGCCACTCCTGGCCCCCTTGGTCGTTTTCTTGGCCTTCTTCTCCGGCACATCATAAGGCGCCGGAAACAACATCTTCGTCAGAAGTTGGAATTCTTGGTCTTCGGGCAGCGGAGCCGGACAATTAATCTGTCCTGCTACCTCGATCTAGGCCTGACGAAATTGATAGGAAAGCTTAGGCTCCTTCCTCAAAATATGCCAGTTAAGGGTATACCTTGAAAACATGAAAGAACTTACCGAATTCGCCTGGCGCTTTAAGCTAAGCCCGCAATCCTCGGTCGTGGGTGGTGGTGTCTCGCCGGCCTTGAAGAGCACTTTTCAGATGTCTTCGTGCACTGTGCCGAGGAGCCCTAGTAGCTGCTACCTCTTGAGCACTGTGTTGGTTTTCCCTTGAAAAGGAAAGGGTGATGCAGCAAAGTAGCGTAAGTATTTCCCTCAGTTTTTGAGAACCAAGGTATCAATCCAGTAGGAGGCCACGCACGAGTCCCTCGCACCTACACAAACAAATAAATCCTCGCAACCAACGCGATAAGGGGTTGTCAATCCCTACATGGTCACTTACAAGAGTGAGATCTGATAGATATGATAAGATAATATTTTTGGTATTTTTATGATAAAGATGCAAAGTAAAATAAAAGGCAATAAAAATAGCTAAGTGTTGGAAGATTAATATGATGGAAAATAGACCTGGGGGCCATAGGTTTCACTAGTGGCTTCTCTCAAGAGCATAAGTATTTACGGTGGGTGAACAAATTACTGTTGAGCAATTGACAGAATTGAGCATAGTTATGAGAATATCTAGGTATGATCATGTATATAGGCATCACGTCCGAGACAAGTAGACCGACTCCTGCCTGCATCTACTACTATTACTCCACACATCGACCGCTATCCATCATGCATCTAGAGTATTAAGTTCATAAGAACAGAGTAACGCTTTAAGCAAGATGACATGATGTAGAGGGATAAACTCATGCAATATGATATAAACCCCATCTTGTTACCTCGATGGCAACAATACAATACGTGCCTTGCTGCCCCTACTGTCACTGGGAAAGGACACCGCAAGATTGAACCCAAAGCTAAGCACTTCTCCCATTGCAAGAAAGATCAATCTAGTAGGCCAAACCAAACTGATAATTCAAAGAGACTTGCAAAGATAACCAATCATACATAAAAGAATTGAGAGAAGATTCAAATATTGTTCGTAGATAAACTTGATCATAAACCCACAATTCATCGGTCTCAACAAACACACCGCAAAAGAAGATTACATCGAATAGATCTCCACGAGAGAGGGGGAGAACATTGTATTGAGATCCAAAAAGAGAGAAGAAGCCATCTAGCTAATAACTATGGACCTGAAGGTCTGAGGTAAACTACTCACACATCATCGAAGAGGCTATGGTGTTGATGTAGAAGCCCTCCGTGATCGATACCCCCTCCGGCAGAGCTCCGGAACAGGCCCCAAGATGGGATCTGACGGGTACAGAAGGTTGCGGCGGTGGAATTAGGTTTTTGGCTCCGTATCTGGTAGTTTGGGGGTACGTAGGTATATATAGGAGGAAGGAGTACGTTGGTGGAGCAACAGGGGGGCCACGAGGGTGGAGGGTACGCCCAGGGGGTAGGCGCGCCCCCCTACCTCGTGCCCTCCTGGTTGATGTCTTGACGTAGGGTCCAAGTCCTCTGGATCACGTTCGTTCCGAAAATCACGTCCCCGAAGGTTTCATTCCGTTTGGACTCTGTTTGATATTATTTTTCTGCGAAACTCTGAAATAGGCAAAAAAACAGCAATTCTGGGTTGGGCCTCCGGTTAATAGGTTAGTCCCAAAAATAATATAAAAGTGTATAATAAAGCCCAGTAATGTCTAAAACAGAATATAATATAGCATGGAGCAATCAAAAATTATAGATATGTTGGAGACGTATCAAGCATCCCCAAGCTTAATTCCTGCTCGTCCTCAAGTAGGTAAATGATAAAAATAGAATTTTTGATGTGGAATGCTACTTGGCATAATTTCAATGCAATTCTTCTTAATTGTGGTATGAATATTCAGATCCGAAAGATCCAAGATAAAAGTTCAATATTGACATAAAAATAATACTTCAAGCATACTAACTAAGCAATTATGTCCTCTCAAAATAGCATGGCCAAAGAAAGTTCATCCCTACAAAATCATATAGTTTAATCATGCTCCATTTTCGTCACATAAGAATGCTCTCATCATGCACAACCCCGATGACAAGCCAAGCAATTGTTTCATACTTTAGTAATCTCAAACTTTTTCAACTTTCACGCAATACATGAGCGTGAGCCATGGATATAACACTATGGGTGGAATAGAATATAATGATGGGGGTTATGTGGAGAAGACAAAAAAGGAGAAAGTCTCACATCAACGAGGCTAATCAATGAGCTATGGAGATGCCCATCGATTGATGTTAATGCAAGGAGTAGGGATTGCCATGCAATGGATGCACTAGAGCTATAAATATATGAAATCTCAACAAAAGAAACTAAGTGGGTGTGCATCCAACTTGCTTGCTCATGAAGACCTAGGGCACTTGAGGAGGCCCATTGTTGGAATATACAAGCCAAGTTCTATAATGAAAAATTCCCACTAGTATATGAAAGTGACAAAACAAGAGACTCTCTATTATGAAGATCATGGTGCTACTTTGAAGCACAAGTGTGGTAAAAAGGATAGTAACATTGTCCCTTCTCTCTTTTTCTCTCATTTTTTTTGGGCCTTCTTTTTTTGTATGGCCTTTCTCTTTTTTTATTCCTCACTTGGGACAATGCTCTAGAAAATGATGATCACCACACTTCTATTTATTTACAACTCGATACTAGAACAAAGTATGACTCTATATGAATGCCTCCGGCGGTGTACCGGGATATGCAATGAACCAAGAGTGACATGTATGAAAGAATTTTGAACGGTGGCTTTGCCACAAATACTATGTCAACTACATGATCATGCAAAGCAACATGACAATGATGAACGTGTCATGATAAATGTAACGGTGGAAAGTTTCATGGCAATATATCTCGGAATGGATATGGAAATGCCATAATAGGTAGGTATGGTGGCTGTTTTGAGGAAGATATAAGGAGGTTTGTGTGTGAAAGAGCGTATCATATCACGGGGTTTGGATGCACCGGCGAAGTTTGCATCAGCTCTCAATGTGAGAAAGGGCAATGCACGGTACCGAAGAGGCTAGCAATGATGGAAAGGTGAGAGTGCGTATAATCCATGGACTCAACATTAGTCATAAAGAACTCACATACCTATTGCAAAAATCTACAAGTCATCAAAAACCAAGCACTACGCGCATGCTCCTAGGGGGATAGATTGGTAGGAAAAGACCATCGCTCGTCCCCGACCGCCACTCATAAGGAAGACACTCAAAGAACACCTCATGTTTCAAATTTGTTACATAACGTTTACCATACGTGCATGCTACAGGACTTGCAAACTTCAACACAAGTATTTCTCAAATTCACAACTACTCAACTAGCACAACTTTGATATCACTACCTCCATGTCTCAAAACAATCATCAAGCATAAAACTTCTCTTAGTATTCAACATAAGAAAGTTTTTACTAGTCTTGAATACCTAGCATATTAGGATTATTTAAGCAAATTACCATGCTGTTTAAGACTCTCAAAATAATCTAAGTGAAGCATGAGAGAATAATAGTTTCTATAAAACAAATCCACCACCGCGCTCTAAAAGATATAAGTGAAGTACTAGAGCAAAAACTATATAACTCAAAAGATATAAGTGAAGCATATAGAGTATTCTAATAATTTCCGAATCATGTGTGTCTCTCTCAAAAGGTGTGTAAAGCAAATATGATTGTGGTAAACTAAAAAGCAAAGACTCAAATCATACAAGACGCTCCAAGCAAAACACATATCATGTGGTGAATAAAAATATAGCTCCAAGTAAAGTTACCGATGGAAGTAGACGAAAGAGGGGATGCCTTCCGGGGCATCCCCAAGCTTTGGCTTTTAGGTGTCCTTAGATTATCTTGTGGGTGCCATGGGCATCCCCAAGCTAAGGCTCTTGCCACTCCTTGTTCCATAATCCATCAAATCTTGTACCCAAAACATGAAAACTTCACAACACAAAACTTAACAGAAAATCTCGTGAGTTCTGTTAGCGAAAGAAAACAAAAGACCACTTCAAGGTACTGTAATGAACTCATTCTTTATTTATATTGGTGTTAAACCTACTGTATTCCAACTTCTCTATGGTTTATAAACTATTTTACTAGCCATAGATTCATCAAAATAAGCAAACAACACACGAAAAACAGAATCTGTCAAAAACAGAACAGTCTGTAGTAATCTGTAACTAACGCAAACTTCTGGAACTCCAAAAATTCAGCCAAAATAGGAAGACCTAGACAATTTCTTTATTGATCAGCAGCAATTTGAATAAATATTTTATCACGTTCTGGTGATTTTTAACAATTATTTTCGTGAACAGAAAGTTTCTGGAATTTACAGCAAGATCAAATAACTATCATCCAAGAAGGTCCTATAGGTTTAACTTGGCACAAACACTAATTAAAACATAAAAACACATCTAACCAGAGGCTAGATCAAATATTTATTCCTAAATAGAAAAAAGCAAAAAACTAAAAATAAAATTGGGTTGCCTCCCAACAAGCGCTATCGTTTAACGCCCCTAGCTAGGCATAAAAGCAAGGATAGATCTAGGTATTGCCATCTTTGGCTTTCAATTTTTTAGCGGAATCAAGATCGAATCCAGGAGGTTCTTTACGTTTCCCTTCATATTCGGAAATTTTTAGATCTAAAGAATCCAACCGCTTATTGCAAAGAGTAATCAACATATTCATGCGGTGAATATTTCCGCTAACGTTCTTAAGAGGTTCAAGAGACTTTTATAAAATTTTAGTTACTTCGGCAAAAAATTCAAAAACTTGTGTCTCTTCCTGGGTATGTTGTGGCCCCTTTTGTTGGGGTAGTGTTCCCACTACCCCCTCTATGATTTCATGCGCAACACTGGGATCAATTTCAATAAAAATTTCCTTTGGCAACACAATCCAAGAGTTGTCTATGGGACATATTTAGTCCAACGTAAAAACTGCGAAACAAAATTCTAAAACTCACCTCTAAGGTGC
Source organism: Triticum aestivum (assembly GCF_018294505.1). Lineage (NCBI taxonomy): Eukaryota > Viridiplantae > Streptophyta > Magnoliopsida > Poales > Poaceae > Triticum > Triticum aestivum. Next base: position 467,381,043 of record NC_057814.1, on the reverse strand, counting down.
AATTATGGTAAGATTCCATCATCCTATACCAAGCATCTTTTAAATTTTCTCCTTGTCTTTGTTTAAAGTGAAGAACTTCAAACACAGGGGACAAAGGAACAGATAGGGGACTAGCCATAACAACAGGCAAACAAAAAAGAGGAAAACAGAAAAGAGAGGGCGAATAAAACGGCAAGGGTGAAGTGGGGGAGAGGAAAACGAGAGGCAAATGGAAAATAATGTAATGCGGGAGATAAGGGTTTGTGATGGGTACTTGGTATGTTGACTTTTGCGTAGACTCCCCGGCAACGGCGCCAGAAATCTTTCTTGCTACCTCTTGAGCACTGCGTTGGTTTTCCCTTGAAGAGGAAAGGGTGATGCAGCAAAATAGCGTAAGTATTTCCCTTGGTTTTTGAGAATCAAGGTATCAATCCAGTAGGAGGCCACGCACGAGTCCCTCGCACCTACACAAACAAATAAATCCTCGCAACCAACGCGATAAGGGGTTGTCAATCCCTACACGGTCACTTACGAGAGTGAGATCTGATAGATATGATAAGATAATATTTTTGGTATTTTTATGATAAAGATGCAAAGTAAAATAAAAGCAACAAAAATAGCTAAGTGTTGGAAGATTAATATGATGGAAAATAGACCCGGGGGCCATAGGTTTCACTAGTGGCTTCTCTCAAGAGCATAAGTATTTACGGTGGGTGAACAAATTACTGTTGAGCAATTGACAGAATTGAGCATAGTTATGAGAATATCTAGGTATGATCATGTATATAGGCATCACGTCTAAGACAAGTAGACCGACTCCTGCCTGCATCTACTACTATTACTCCACACATCGACCGCTATCCATCATGCATCTAGAGTATTAAGTTCATAAGACCAGAGTAACGCTTTAAGCAAGATGACATGATGTAGAGGGATAAACTCATGCAATATGATATAAACCCCATCTTGTTATCCTCGATGGCAACAATACAATACGTGCCTTGCTGCCCCTACTGTCACTGGGAAAGGACACTGCAAGATTGAACCCAAAGCTAAGCACTTCTCCCATTGCAGGAAAGATCAATCTAGTAGGCCAAACCAAACTGAAAATTCTAAGAGACTTGCAAAGATAACCAATCATACATAAAAGAATTCAGAGAAGATTCAAATATTGTTCGTAGATAAACTTGATCATAAACCCATATTTCATCGGTCTCAACAACGACACCGCAAAAGAATATTACATCAAATAGATCTCCATGAGAGAGGGGGAGAACATTGTATTGAGATCCAAAAAGAGAGAAGAAGCCATCTAGCTAATAACTATGGACCTGAAGGTCTGAGGTAAACTACTCACACATCATCGGAGAGGCTATGGTGTTGATGTAGAAGGCCTCTGTGATCGATACCCCCTCCGGCGGAGCTCCGGAACAGGCCCCAAGATGGGATCTCACGGGTACAGAAGGTTGCGGCGGTGGAATTAGGTTTTTGGCTCCGTATCTGGTAGTTTGGGGGTACGTAGGTATATATAGGAGGAAGGAGTACGTCGGTGGAGCAACAGGGGGCCCACGAGGGTGGAGGGCGCGCCCAGGGGGGTAGGCGCGCCCCCCTACCTCATGCCCTCCTGGTTGATGTCTTGATGTAGGGTCAAGTCCTCTGGATCACGTTCGTTACGAATATCACGTTCCCGAAGGTTTCATTCCATTTGGACTCCGTTTGATATTCTTTTTCTGCGAAACTCTGAAATAGGCAAAAAAACAGCAATTCTGGGTTGGGCCTCCGGTTAATAGGTTAGTCCAAATATAATATAAAAGTGTATAATAAAGCCCAATAATGTCCAAAACAGAATATAATATAGCATGGAGCAATCAAAATTTATAGATACATTGGAGACGTATCAGTAGCGTCTGGTGCTTGGCCGGGTCGAACTCCCACAAATAGCAAGACCAGCATTGGCACGGAAGGATCCGGTGAACGAGCATAACCTGGATCACGTTAACGAGCTTAATTTTCTTGGTTATCATATTTTGGATGCACGTCTGGAGCCCTGTCAGCTCGTTCGAGGAACCCCAGGTTAGGCCCCTCTCTTGCCTGGAGGTGAGCCGCATCGGGACTCCGGATCGGAGTTCGGGGGCCGCCGCCCAGTTGGTATCGCACGGGTCGGTGATGTAGTACCACCCCGACTGCCACCCCTTCATCGTCTCCGCAAAGGCGCCCTCGGGCCAGGTGACATTGGGCATCTTGCCCACCATGGCGCCTCCACACTCTACTTGTTGGCCGCTCACCACCTTCGGCTTCACATTGAAGGTCTTTAGCCATAGGCCAAAGTGAGGTGGGATGCGGAGAAAGGCCTCGCAAACGACAATAAATGCCGAGATGTTGAGGATAAAGTTGAGGGCTAGATCATAGAAGTCTAGCCCGTAGTAAAACATCAGTCCACGGATGAACGGGTGGAGAGGGAATCCCAGCCCGCGGACGAAATGTGTAGAAACACAACCCTCTCATTGGGATCTGGGGTAGGGACGATCTGTCCCTTGGCCGGGAGTCGGTGAACGATCTCCTTGGCCAGCTATCCGGTCTCCCGGAGCTCCTTGATGTCCTTCTTCTTAACGAAGGAGGCCATCCACTTGCCTCCAGCTCTGAATCCGGACATGATTGGAGTGCTTTCTCGGACGGAGGAAGCTAGAACTTGGGCGCTGGAGCTCAAGGATGGAAGGGCAGAGAAAGAGAGGGTGTGGGTGAAGAAAGGGAATCCTTATCCCCTTATAAAGGCAGTAAATATCGAACGCCTCCCCACTCACCCTAAAACTCGCCTATTCCCAAGGACTGTGTAAACGACACGGTTGGGTTACCCACGCCCGCATTGATGAAAATCCCACAATAAGGGGACACGATCTCTGCTTTGACAAGACGTACCAATAGAAACCGCATCTCGAAACACGGAATGGCGGACAAAAACGGTTCGATATAGTGACCAAACAGACGTCATCTTGCAAGAAGTTGTGAGAAGATGGGACTCGTGGGATATTATATTCCCTCTGCAGTTGTGTGTGGTGCATGTGTTACAGGTCCGGACACGATCAATACGTCCGAAGACTATCTTGGAGTTCGGAGGTAGGAACCCGCCTTGCAATGCCGAAGACAATCTGCGCGCCGAACACCTTGTCATTGAAGCCAGGTTCAGGGGCTACTGGGGGAGTCCTGGACTAAGGGGTCCTCGGGCGTCCGGCCTGTTAACCATGGGACGGACTGATGGGCTGTGAAGATACGAAGACCGAAGACTGCACCCGTGTCTGGATAGGACTCTCCTTGGCTTGGAAGGCAAGCTTGGCGACCGATTATGAAGATTCCTCCCATTGTAACCGACCTTGTGTAACCCTAGATCTCTTCGGTGTCTATATAAACCGGAGGGCTTAGTCCGGATAGAGATATATTCATTACCATAGTCATACAGGCTAGACTTCTAGGGTTTAGCCATTACGATCTCGTGGTAGATCAACTCATGTAATACTCATATTCATCAAGATCAATCAAGCAGGAAGTAGGGTATTACCTCCATAGAGAGGGCCCGAACCTGGGTAAACATCGTGTATCCTGTCTCCTGTTACCATCGACCTTAGACGCACAGTTCGGGACCCCTGTCGGTGTCAAAACCGGCGGATCTCGGGTAGGGGGTCCCAAACTGTGCGTCTAAGGTTGATGGTAACAGGAGACACGATGTTTACCCAGGTTCGGGCCCTCTCTATGGAGGTAATACCCTACTTCCTGCTTGATTGATCTTGATGAATATGAGTATTACAAGAGTTGATCTACCACGAGATCGAGATGGCTAAACCCTAGAAGTCTAGCCTATATGACTATGGTAATGAGTATATCTCTCCGGACTAAGTCCTCCGGTTTATATAGACACCGAGAGAATCTAGGGTTACATGAGGTCGGTTACAGAGGGAGAAATCTACATGTTCGATCGCCAAGCTTGCCTTCCACGCCAAGGAGAGTCCCATCTGGACACGGGTGCAGTCTTCGGTCTTGATATCTTCACAGCCCATCAGTCCGGCCCATGGTTAACAGGCCGGACTGAAGGAAATATGCCCTAGAGGCAATAATAAAGTTATTATTTATTTCCTTATTTCATGATAAATGTTTAGTATTCATGCTAGAATTGTATTAACCGGAAACATAATACATGTGTGAATACATAGACAAACAGAGTGTCACTAGTATGCCTCTACTTGACTAGCTCGTTAATCGAAGATGGTTGAGTTTCCTAGCCATGGACATGAGTTGTCATTTGATTAATGGGATCACATCATTAGGAGAATGATGTGATTGACTTGACCCATTCCGTTAGCTTAGCCCTTGATCGTTTAGTATGTTCTTATTGCTCTCTTCATGACTTATACATGTTCCTATGACTATGAGATTATGCAACTCCCGTTTACCGGAGGAACACTTTGTGTGCTACCAAACGTCACAACGTAACTGGGTGATTATAAAGGTGCTCTACAGGTGTCTCCGAAGGTACTTGTTGCGTTGGCATATTTCGAGATTAGGATTTGTCACTCCGATTGTCGAAGAGGTATCTCTGGGCCCACTCGGTAATACACATCACTTAAGCCTTGCAAGCATTTCAACTAATGAGTTAGTTGCGGGATGATGTATTACGGAACAAGTAAAGAGACTTGCCGGTAACGAGATTGAACTTGGTATTGAGATACCGACGATCGAATCTCGGGCAAGTAACATACCGATGACAAAGGGAACAACGTATGTTGTTATGCGGTCTGGCCGATAAAGATCTTCATAGAATATGTGGTAGCCAATATGAGCATCCAGGTTCCGCTATTGGTTATTGACCGGAAACGTGTCTCGGTCATGTCTACATAGTTCTCGAACCCGTAGGGTCCGCACGCTTAAAGTTTCGATGACGTTTATATTATGAGTTTATGTGTTTTGATGTACCGAAGGTAGTTCGGAGTCCCGGATGAGATCGGGGACATGACGAGGAGTCTCGAAATGGTAGAGACGTAAAGATCGATATATTGGACGACTATATTCGGACATCGGAAAGGTTCCGAGTGATTCGGGTATTTTTCGGAGTACCGGAGAGTTACGGGAATTCGCCGGGGAGTATATGGGCCTTATTGGGCTTTAGAGGAAAGAGAGAGAGGAGGCTGCGCACCCCCCAAGGCTTAGTCCGAATTGGACTAGGGGGAGGGGCGGCGCCCCCTCCTTCCTTCTCTTCTCTTTTCCCTTTCCTTATCTCCTACTCCTACTACTTGGAAGGGCTCCTAGTTCTACTAGGAAAAGGGGGATCCTACTCCCGGTGGGAGTAGGACTCTCCTAGGGCGCGCCATAGAGAGGGCCGGTGTAACACCCCGGATGTATCTTGCCATATTTGTAACTCTGACTCTTGCCATTTTTGGCTTTGTGATATGTTTTTCCCTCCGTTGTCGGGTTTTGTCTTTCGTTTTGTATTTTGTCATGTCATGCATTTTCATATCATGTCATCATGTGCATTGCATTTGCATACGTGTTCGTCTCATGCATCCGAGCATTTTCCCCGTTGTCCGTTTTTCAATCCGGCGCTCCTATCTCCTCCGGTGCACCCCTCTTGTTTTTTTTCGTGTGCGTGTGTCAAACTTTCTCGGAATGGACCGAGGCTTGTCAAGTGGTCTTCTTATACCACGCGGAGACTACCGGTCAAGTTTCGTTCCATTCGGAGGTCGTTTGGTACTCCAACGGTTAACCGGGCATCCGCAAAGTCCATTTGAGTGTCCAGCAAAACCCCCCTCTATAACCAGCCCAAAACCCACCAAACTCTCTTCCATGCTCTAGGTCGTTCGATCACGATCGTGTGGGCGAAAACCGCACCTCATTTGAAGTCTCCTAGCTCCCTCTACCTATAAAACTCCATCTCCCCCGAAAAACGAAACTGCAGACGAAACCCTAACCCTCTCCCTCCGCGCCGCGCCGGACGCGTCCGCTCCGGCCGGACAACGTCCGCCGCCGCGCCCCGGCGAAGCCGCCGCCACCACGTCAGCGTCGTCAGCCCCGCCGCCGCCAGGCCCGC
>NC_057814.1:467311701-467374470 GCF_018294505.1 Triticum aestivum | reverse complement strand
CGCGCCCACCGGCGACCACCGCCTCCGGCCGGCGACCCTCCTCCAGCCTCCGGTCCCCCTCGCCGGCCGTCGCCCTCCGGCCATCTCCTCCTCCTCCGGTCGCTCCGGCCGAGCCCAGCCCCGAGCCGGCGAGCTCCTATAGCTCTTGCGATCCAGATCTGGTAACCCCCCGTTGACTTCTCCTCGCCCGTTTTTTTCTCTAGTGTTGAAATTCTACAGCATATGCATTTGTTCCCGATGCGATAACTCCATGCATGTAGCTCCGATTCGCGCGTGTAATATGTCAAATTGTTCTTCTCGTGATGCTCTTCATTTTGTTCAGTTGCACCATGTTTATTAGAGGTCATCTTGATGCCCAAATCTTCGTTGGAAGAGGGCTAATTGCTGTTAATCTCTGGTTCTTAGCAGAACTTGGAGATTTGTCATTTTTGTATCATTTATTCTGTGCACCTTTTGAGCATGAGCTCTACATGTGTTTTGAAGTACGCTATGCCATCTTTCCAGTGGTGTAGTCCATGTATTTTTGTGATCTCTGTGGTGACTAGCACAAGCATGCAAAGTAGGTCCCGTAATATTTCTGATTTCAGGGACAGTGATTTCTCCAAGTCCTTGTCTGCTGTAACTTTGTTGCCATGTAAATTTGATGTTACAGAGAGATCCATGCATATTTTGGAGATGTTCAGTAAGAATGTTTTGTAGCTACAGTTGTAATTGACCCATTCCTGCAATTGTTTGCAACTATGGAGTGCCATAGCATGACTCTATCTTGCTCTACTTTTGCTATAAAATATTTCTGGCAGATTCTTAACATGATATGCAAATTTGCCAAGCTTATTGTAGTTGATCCATACATGCTATGTATTTGTTCTTGCCATGGATAGCTTCATAAACATGCCATATTGCTGTAGGTATACTTGGTTTGTCATGCATTGCTCTGTACTGAGTGCATAAAGCTCACAAAGAGGTCTACATATTATTATTTCTGCCATGCTCTGTTTTCTGCTAAGTCTGTAACCTGATAACGGAACTTGCTATGTTTACGTGCTTGCCATCATATCTTCTGCCCTTTTTGGCTTATGGTCAGTAAGGGACTTTTGTCATGTGCATTTAGTAGAACACTGCCATGCCTTGTTTTGCTATGTTAAGTTCCTGTAGCATGTTGATTTCGTGCTCCGAACATTGCTACATGATGCTGATTTCTGCCATGTCCAGTTTTTCACCAAGTCTGTGAACCTGTAATATTTTGCACTTTTGCCATGCTTGTTTGAGCTTGATATGTTGTGAACCAGCCGTAGCTCAGTGTTCATCTTTTGTCAAGAATATCCTGTAGATTACTGCCATGTGATTTGTTTCTATGTTGGGGTGCTGTAGCATTTTTACTTGTTGCATTTTAAGTGCTATCTTGCTGTTAATCGCAGATTCGTGTCATTCTTGTTTTGCTTGCCATTTGCAAACCGTGCATCCGATTCCGGTGATCTTTATATCGATTTCGACCGAAATCATCTCACCTTTCCAGTGGCATGCTTGGTTTGCCAAGTTACTGCCATGTTCATCTTTTTCCCTCCGGAGCACGCATATGCATCGCATATCATATCTTGCATATCATACATGTTTTGCATCATGTTGCTTGCGCATTTCTCGTTGTTGATTGTGGTTCCGTTTGTTTGTGTTCTTGTCTTGGGTAGAGCCGGGAGACGAGTTCGTGAATGAGGAACCTGTCGAGTACGCTTACGAGGATCAAGCTTTCGACAACTCTGAGAACCTTGCAGGCAAGATGACCACCCCTCGAAATCACTTCTATCTTTGCTATGCTAGTTGTTCGCTCTATTGCCATGCTCGCTACCTATCACTTGCTATATCATGTCTCCCATTTTATCCATGTCAGCCCTAACCATCCTTTCCTAGCAAACCGTTGTTTGGCTAAGTTACCGCTTTTGCTCAGCCCCTCTTATAGCGTTGCTAGTTGCAGGTGAAGTTGAAGTTTGTTCCATGTCGGAACATGGATATGTTGGGATATCACAATATCTCTTATTTAATTAATGCATCTATATATATTTGGTAAAGGGTGGAAGGCTCGGCCTTATGCCTGGTGTTTTGTTCCACTCTTGCCGCCCTAGTTACTGTTATACCGGGATTATGTTCCTTGAGTTTGCGTTCCTTACACGGTCGGGTGATTTATGGGACCCCCTTGACAGTTCGCCTTGAATAAAACTCCTCCAGCAAGGCCCAACCTTGGTTTTACCATTTGCTACCTAAGCCTTTTTCCCCCGGGTTTTCGCGAGCCCGAGGGTCATCTTTATTTTAAACCCCCGGACCAGTGCTCCTTCGAGTGCTGGCCCAAACCGAGCGATGTCCGGCGCCCCCTGGGCAACCAGGGTCTATGCCAACCCGACGTCTGGCTCATCCGTTGTGCCCTGAGAACGAGATATGTGCAGCTCCTATCGGGATTTGTCGGCACATTCGGGGGCTTTGCTGGTCTTGTTTTATCATTGTCGAGATGTCTTGTAAACCGGGATTCCGAGACTGATCGAGTCTTTCCGGGAGAAGGTTTATCCTTCGTTGACCGTGAGAGCTTATGATGGGCTAAGTTGGGACACCCCTGCAGGGTATTATCTTTCGAAAGCCGTGCCCGCCGTTATGATGCAGATGGGAATTTGTTAATGTCCGGTTGTAGATAACTTGTCACTTGACCCAAGTAAAACACATCAACTGCATGTGTAGCCGTGATGGTCTCTTCTCGGTGGAGTCCGGGAAGTGAACACGGTTTGTGTTATGAATGACGTAAGTAGGTGTTCAGGACCTCTTCTTGGTCATTGCTAGATGACGACCGCTCCGTTGCTTCTCTTCTCGCTCTCTCAAGTGGGAGTTCGACGAGGAACGTGGTCGATATTATGTGTCTTTTCCTGATGATCAGTAGTGGAGCCCAGTTGGGACGATCGGGGATCTAGCATTTGGGGTTGTCTTATTTTCATCTGGATTTTGACCGTAATCGGTCTATATGATTGTATTTTGGATGTTGTATGATGATATTTATGTATTGTGTGAAGTGGCGATTGTAAGCCAACTCTTTATCCCATTCTTGTTCATTACATGGGATTGTGTGAAGATGACCCTTCTTGCGACAAAACCACTATGCGGTTATGCCTCTAAGTCGTGCCTCGACACGTGGGAGATATAGCCGCATCGTGGGCGTTACAAGTTGGTAATCAGAGCCATCCCCGACTTAGGAGCCCCCTGCTTGATCGAATCGCTGGCGTTGTTGAGTCTAGAATAAAAATGTTTTGAGTCTTAGGATTATATATATCGGATAGTAGGATTCTTTTTACTCCTCAGTCCCTTCATCGCTCTGGTGAGGTCTCCTGACATAGAAGTTTTGACTATTCTCTCCTCAAATTTCACTAAAAAAAATTTAGGATCACGCGGGTATCTTGGAATCGTTCCGATGGTTTTTTGACGAGAACATTGTTTTGGTGCCTCCTGACATTTAGGGGTTGTGGCAGTGTCCCGGGGAGTTGAGCTCTGAGGTGTTGTCGTCACAATTTTATCGTTGCAGTTCTGGAATACCTGAGTTTCGCCGACATCGAAATCTCTTTTATGCAGTTGTTGGTGAGATCACCTCGACGCCACCCAGTACTGGGGCGGGAGTTCGGGAGTATTGCCATAACTTGTATAACGGATGTTTTTCGAAGGTTGAGGTAAACGATTTTCGAAGGTTTCTTGGTAATGTGTTGACGGATGGATACAGCTGGATCTAGGGATTGCTAGTTTGGGTGATATATATTTTGTGTCCCCTGTATCCCCTACACCAGATTGCATAACCAGAAAGTTTCGGGAGTTTATAAGTGGGAATTCAAGTAGCCTTAGGATATCTTTCCGACAGACGCATGATATGAGATTGGGCTTCGACGTCTAGTGGTCCGCCTTTCCACTGTTGATTTTACAGTGGTCTCCTAGTGTCTTAAAGAGTCCATGGCTTTGCCGACTCGGGGATGCTTCGTATGTCATGTGCACAGCCTTGTACATGATGGTGCTGTACGATTGAGCCTGTGTGGGCCCCACCACGAAAACTTCGGACGAAATATCTATCATATGTTTGTTCCGGCTTATTCTGCAAGCCAATACTTTGTTTTATTTTGTATTGTGGTATTCGAGTTTCTTCGGATTCATATGTTCACTCCATATCTTTTTCAAGTGGCTTCTCAACTTATGGAAGTGTGATGATTTACTACGGAATTCATTCGTTCATCCTCGTTCGAATGTTTATTGTGAAGACTATATGTTGCAATTTCTATCCGTTGAGTCTACTTATCTATTTGTCTATCAAGATGCTAACGGATGTCACCCTCTTCAGGATGGCTCCGCCAACGCGTCAGAATCCGGATCGCAATGAAGGGAGTCAAGTGAACCCTCCGCCACCACCTCCACCTGCGGAGGCATGGCAAGCAATCATGGCAGCCACCAACGCCAATGCTCAGATGATTCTGCAACTCTTGCAAGAACGTACTCAAGGGCAAGGCAATCAAGGCAATCAGGGTCAAGGCAACAATCAGTTTCACTTTGCCACTCTCAACCAGTTTCTCGCAAATCAGCCCAAGTCTTTCAGCTACTGTGCCGAGGCCACGGATGCCGATGATTGGCTCGTGGACATCAGGCCTGAGGACTTTGTCAAGTTCGCTTCTTTCCAGCTCAAGGACCAAGCTGCTGATTGGTTTCAGCAATACAAAGATTCCAGAGGAGGTCGTGTGATCACTTGGACTGACTTCTGTCGGGACTTCAAAGCGCACCACATTCCACAAAGTATTGTTGAGAGCAAGCGTGAGGAGTTCCGCAATCTCAAGCAAGGCAACATGTCTGTGTATCAATACAACATTCAGTTTCAGAAACTTGCTCGCTTCGCTAAACAAGACGTTCCTGATGAGAAGAGCATGATCTATCACTTCAGAGGTGGCCTTAAAGAGGATCTGCAGTTAGCTCTCGTTCTTGTTGAGCCTACTCAGTTTGATCAATTCTATAATATGGCACTGAAGCAAGAGGCTGCTCAGCTCAAGTGTGAGGCTTCTAAGAAGAGAGTCAGAGACGCAGTTTAGTCTTCTTCTTCCTCACTTGTGACATCTAAGCAACAGAAGTTCTGGTTGCCTCCTCCTCCTCCGTTTCGTCAGCCTTATCAGCAGAAGAACAAAGGTGGCCATGGTTCTTCAAACTCTTCCAACTCTGGCTATCAGAACAAGTCTCAGAATCAAGCTCCAAAGTCCAATGCTCCTTATCACCGTCCACTCTCAGAGGTGACTTGCAACAAATGTCAGCAGAAAGGTCACTATGCTAACAAGTGCTTCAACCAAAGGCGTCTTCCTCCTCCTCCTCCTGTCAGATCTTCCAGCAATGCAGTGGTCAAGCATAATCCAAAGTCTGCAAAGGTGAACATGATGAATGCAGCTCAAGCGGAGGAATCTACTGATGTGATAATGGGTAATCTTCCTGTTAATGATATTCCTGCAAAAGTTCTTTTTGATACTGGTGCTTCGCTTTCTTTCATATCAAGACCATTTGCATTTAAGCATGAGTTGGTTTATCAAGATTTGCCTAGACCGTTATCAGTTGTCTCTCCGAGTAAATTCATGAATGCAAGTTCCATGGTTCCGAATGTTACCATCAAGATGGGCGACTATAAATTTCAGTCTTCTCCAATTGTTCTTGGTGACTCGGATATTGATCTAATTCTCGGGATGGACTGGCTTTCTAAGCACAAGGCTCAACTTGATTGTGCTGCCAGGGAAATTCAATTGACACACTCGTCTGAGGATGTGATTATTTTTGCCGCTTGTGATGAAACCATTCGGTTTTTCTCTCTCAATGAGAAGGGCGAATTGAATGCCATCTCTCAAATTCCAGTCGTCTGCGAGTATCAAGATGTCTTTCCATAAGAGCTTCCGGGTATGCCTCCTCATCGGCCAGTTGAGTTCGTTATCGAACTAGAGCCTGGTACTAAACCCGTTTGCAAGCGTCCATACAAGCTTGGACCCAACGAGCTGAAGGAATTGAAGAAGCAGCTCGATGAACAAGAACGTCTGGGTTTGATCAGACCGAGTTCTTCTCCATGGTGTTGTGGTGTTCTTTTTGTCAAGAAGAAGGATGGCACGGACCGACTTTGTGTCGACTACCGTCCATTGAACAAGAAGACAATCAAGAACAAGTACCCACTTCCCAACATCAATGAGCTATTTGAGCAACTCAAAGGGGCTAAAGTATTCTCGAAGCTTGACCTTCGTATGGGTTATCATCAGATTCGCATTCGTGAAGAAGATATTCCCAAGACAGCATTCAGAACAAGCTTTGGTTCTTATGAATATACTGTCGTGTCTTTCGGCCTTGTCAATGCTCCTCCGGTGTTCTCTCGGATGATGAATTTCATCTTCAACCCCTATACCAATGAATTTGTTCTGGTGTATCTCGATGATATCTTGGTCTTCTCCAAGAATAAGCAGGATCATGCCAAACATTTGCGATTGGTGCTCGACAAGCTCAGAGAGTATCAATTCTATGCGAAGTTCTCTAAATGTGAGTTTTGGCTCGATGAAGTTCTTTTCCTTGGTCACATCATCTCTGCCAAGGGCATCGCTGTTAACCCCGAGAAGGTGTCCGCAGTTGTGAATTGGGAACCTCCTCAAAATGTCAAGCAGCTCCGCAGTTTTCTTGGTCTTGCAAGCTATTGCCGAAGATTCGTTGAGAATTTCTCCAAGATCGCAAAGCCTCTTTCCAACCTCCTACAGAAGCATGTGAAGTATGTCTGGTCTCCTGAGTGTGACGTTGCTTTCAACACTCTCAAAGAGAAACTAGTCACAGCTCCTGTCTTGACTCCTCCTGATGAATCCAAGCCGTATGAAGTTTTCTGTGATGCTTCTCTCCAAGGTCTCGGTGCTGTGTTAATGCAAGAGAAGAAAGTTGTGGCCTATACCTCTCGTCAGTTGAAGCCCAACGAAAAGAACTACCTCACTCACGATCTTGAGTTGGCGGCAATTGTCCATGCGTTGATTACGTGGAGACATCTCTTGTTGGGAAGACAAGTGGACATTTTCACTGATCACAAGAGTCTCAAGTATATCTTCACTCAACCCAACCTCAACCTCAGGCAGACTCGATGGGTCGAAATGATTCAAGAGTACAATCCGAGTATTGAATATACTCCAGGCAAGGCTAATGTCATTGCAGATGCTTTAAGCAGGAAGGCTTATTGCAACAGCTTAATTCTCAAGCCTTTCCAACCGGATCTTTGTGAAGCTTTCCGCAAGCTGAATCTCCAAGTTGTTCCTCAAGGCTTTCTTGCCAACCTAATAGTATCTCCTACTTTGGAAGATCAAATTCGTGAGGCACAACTCCTCGATGCCATGGTGAAGAAGGTGAAACGTGGTATCGACAAGGGTCTTTCCAAATACAAGTGCTATCGCATTGATGACAGAGACACCTTATTCTTCGAGGACCGGATTGTGGTTCCTAAAGGTGATCTAAGGAAAGTCATAATGAATGAGGCGCACAATTCCCTCCTGTCCATTCATCCTGGAAGTACGAAGATGTATCATGACCTCAAGCAGTCGTATTGGTGGACTCGAATGAAGCGAGAAATTGCTCAATTCGTGAATGAATGTGATGTCTGTCGAAGAGTGAAAGCAGAACACCAACGACCAGCTGGTCTCCTCCAACCTCTTGCTATCCCAGAATGGAAGTTTGATCATATCGAAATGGACTTCGTGACTGGATTTCCAAAGTCCAAGCGTGGAAATGATGCTATCTTCGTTGTCATTGACAAGCTCTCTAAAGTGGCTCATTTCCTTCCAATCAAAGAATCCATCACAGCAACTCAGCTGGCAGAGCTTTACACCTCCAGAATTGTCTCTTTGCACGGCATTCCACAATTGATTTCTTCTGATCATGGAAGCATCTTCACCTCTAAGTTCTGGGACTCCTTCCAGAAGGCCATGGGCACAAACATTCGCTTCAGCACAGCTTTCCATCCTCAAACTAGTGGCCAAGTCGAGCGAGTCAATCAAATTCTTGAAGATATGCTCAGGGCTTGCGTCATTTCCTTTGGCATGAAATGGGAAGATTGTCTTCCTTATGCTGAATTCTCCTACAACAACAGCTTCCAAGCGAGTTCGGGCAAGGCCCCATTCGAGATTCTCTATGGCAGAAAGTGCCGTACTCCTCTCAATTGGTCAGAGACTGGTGAACGCCAACTTCTTGGCAATGACTTAATCACTGAAGCTGAAGAAATGTGTAAAGTCATCCGTGATAATCTCAAAGCCGCGCAATCGCGTCAGAAGAGTTACTATGATAGTAAGCATCGTGATTTGGCTTTCGAGATAGGAGACCATGTCTACCTCCGCGTCTCTCCAATGAAAGGCACTCGTCGCTTCGGTATCAAAGGGAAGCTTGCCCCTAGATACGTGGGTCCTTTCAAGATCATTGGCAAAAGAGGCAACCTCGCCTATCAACTTGAGCTTCCTTCCAACTTCGCGAACGTGCACGATGTGTTCCACGTGTCACAGCTCCGCAAGTGCTTCAAGACGCCTGAGCGCACTATCAACTTCGAAGAGATTGACCTCCAGGAAGATTTGTCTTATCATGAGCACCCAGTTGCTATTCTTGAAGAAACTGAGCGCAAGACTCGCAACAAGTCTATCAAATTCCTGAAAGTGAAGTGGTCGCACCATTCCGACCGGGAAGCCACCTGGGAACGCGAGGACCATCTCCGTTCCGAATATCCGGAGTTCTTTCAGTCCTAGATCTCGGGACGAGATCCTCTCGTAGTGGTGGAGTGTTGTAACACCCCGGATGTATCTTGCCATATTTGTAACTCCGACTCTTGCCATTTTCGGCTTTGTGATATGTTTTTCCCTCCGTTGTCGGGTTTTGTCTTTCGTTTTGTATTTTGTCATGTCATGCATTTTCATATCATGTCATCATGTGCATTGCATTTGCATACGTGTTCGTCTCATGCATCCGAGCATTTTCCCCGTTGTCCGTTTTCCAATCCGGCGCTCCTATCTCCTCCGGTGCACCGCTCTTGTTTTCTTCCGTGTGCGTTGTGTCAAACTTTCTCGGAATGGACCGAGGCTTGTCAAGTGGTCTTCTTATACCACCCGGAGACTACCGGTCAAGTTTCGTTCCATTCGGAGGTCGTTTGGTACTCCAACGGTTAACCGGGCATCCGCAAAGTCCATTTGAGTGTCCAGCAAAACCCCCCTCTAAAACCAGCCCAAAACCCACCAAACTCTCTTCCATGCTCTAGGTCGTTCGATCACGATCGTGTGGGCGAAAACCGCACCTCATTTGGAGTCTCCTAGCTCCCTCTACCTATAAAACTCCCATCTCCCCCGAAAAACGAAACTGCAGACGAAACCCTAACCCTCTCCCTCCGCGCCGCGCCGGACGCGTCCGCTCCGGCCGGACAACGTCCGCCGCCGCGCCCCGGCGAATCTGCCGCCACCACGTCAGCGTCGTCAGCCCCGCCGCCGCCAGGCCCGCGCGCCTCCGCCGCCTCGCGCGCCCCCGCGCCCGCCTCCGCGCCTGCCCTCGCCGCCGCCGCCCACCGGCGACCACCGCCTCCGGCCGGCGACCCTCCTCCAGCCTCCGGTCCCCCTCGCCGGCCGTCGCCCTCCGGCCATCTCCTCCTCCTCCGGTCGCTCCGGCCGAGCCCAGCCCCGAGCCGGCGAGCTCCTGTAGCTCTTGCGATCCAGATCTGGTAACCCCCCGTTGACTTCTCCTCGCCCGTTTTTCTCTCGTGTTGAAATTCTACAGCATATTGACTTGTTCCCGATGCGATAACTCCATGCATGTAGCTCCGATTCGCGCGTGTAATATGTCAAATTGTTTTTCTCGTGATGCTCTTCATTTTGTTCACTTGCACCATGTTTATTAGAGGTCATCTTGATGCCCAAATCTTCGTTGGAAGAGGGCTAATTGCTGTTAATCTCTGGTTCTTAGCAGAACTTGGAGATTTGTCATTTTTGTATCATTTATTCTGTGCACCTTTTGAGCATGAGCTCTACATGTGTTTTGAAGTACGCTATGCCATCTTTCCAGTGGTGTAGTCCATGTATTTTTGTGATCTCTGTGGTGACTAGCACAAGCATGCAAAGTAGGTCCCATAATATTTCTGATTTCAGGGACTTAGTGATTTCTCTAAGTCCTTGTCTGCTGTAACTTTGTTGCCATGTAAATTTGATGTTACAGAGAGATCCATGCATATTTTGGAGATGTTCAGTAAGAATGTTTTGTAGCTATAGTTGTAATTGATCCATTACTGCAATTTTTTGCAATTATGGAGTGCCATAGCATGACTCTATCTTGCTCTACTTTTGCTATCAAATATTTCTGGCAGATTCTTAACATGATATGCAATTTTGCCAAGCTTATTGTAGTTGATCCATACATGCTATGTATTTGTTCTTGCCATGGATAGCTTCATAAACATGCCATATTGCTGTAGGTATACTTGGTTTGTCATGCATTGCTCTGTACTGAGTGCATAAAGCTCACAAAGAGGTCTACATATTATTATTTCTGCCATGCTCTGTTTTCTGCTAAGTCTGTAACCTGATAACGGAACTTGCTATGTTTACGTGCTTGCCATCATATCTTCTGCCCTTTTTGGCTTATGGTCAGTAAGGGACTTTTGTCATGTGCATTTAGTAGAACACTGCCATGCCTTGTTTTGCTATGTTAAGTTCCTGTAGCATGTTGATTTCGTGCTCCGAACATTGCTACCTGATGCTGATTTCTGCCATGTCCAGTTTTTCACCAAGTCTGTGAACCTGTAATATTTTGCACGTTTGCCATGCTTGTTTGAGCTTGATATGTTGTGAACCAGCCGTAGCTCAGTGTTCATCTTTTGTCAAGAATCTCCTGTAGCTTACTGCCATGTGATTTGTTTCTATGTTAGGGTGCTGTAGCATTGTTACTTGTTGCATTTTAAGTGCTATCTTGCTGTTAATCGCAGATTCGTGTCATTCTTGTTTTGCTTGCCATTTGCAAACCGTGCATCCGATTCCGGTGATCTTTATATCGATTTCGACCGAAATCATCTCACCTTTCCAGTGGCATGCTTGGTTTGCCAAGTTACTGCCATGTTCATCTTTTTCCCTCCGGAGCACGCATATGCATCGCATATCATATCTTGCATATCATACATGTTTTGCATCATGTTGCTTGCGCATTTCTCGTTGTTGATTGTGGTTCCGTTTGTTTGTGTTCTTGTCTTGGGTAGAGCCGGGAGACGAGTTCGTGAACGAGGAACCTGTCGAGTACGCTTACGAGGATCAAGCTTTCGACAACTCTGAGAACCTTGTAGGCAAGATGACCACCCCTCGAAATCACTTCTATCTTTGCTATGCTAGTTGTTCGCTCTATTGCCATGCTCGCTACCTATCACTTGCTATATCATGTCTCCCATTTTATCCATGTCAGCCCTAACCATCCTTTCCTAGCAAACCGTTGTTTGGCTAAGTTACCGCTTTTACTCAGCCCCTCTTATAGCGTTGCTAGTTGCAGGTGAAGTTGAAGTTTGTTCCATGTCGGAACATGGATATGTTGGGATATCACAATATCTCTTATTTAATTAATGCATCTATATATATTTGGTAAAGGGTGGAAGGCTCGGCCTTATGCCTGGTGTTTTGTTCCACTCTTGCCGCCCTAGTTACTGTTATACCGGGATTATGTTCCTTGAGTTTGCGTTCCTTACACGGTCGGGTGATTTATGGGACCCCCTTGACAGTTCGCCTTGAATAAAACTCCTCCAGCAAGGCCCAACCTTGGTTTTACCATTTGCTACCTAAGCCTTTTTCCCCCGGGTTTTCGCGAGCCCGAGGATCATCTTTATTTTAAACCCCCGGACCAGTGCTCCTTCGAGTGCTGGCCCAAACCGAGCGATGTCCGGCGCCCCCTGGGCAACCAGGGTCTATGCCAACCCGACGTCTGGCTCATCCGTTGTGCCCTGAGAACGAGATATGTGCAGCTCCTATCGGGATTTGTCGGCACATTCGGGGGCTTTGCTGGTCTTGTTTTATCATTGTCGAGATGTCTTGTAAACCGGGATTCCGAGACTGATCGAGTCTTTCCGGGAGAAGGTTTATCCTTCGTTGACCGTGAGAGCTTATGATGGGCTAAGTTGGGACACCCCTGCAGGGTATTATCTTTCGAAAGCCGTGCCCGCGGTTATGATGCAGATGGGAATTTGTTAATGTCCGGTTGTAGATAACTTGTCACTTGACCCAAGTAAAACACATCAACTGCATGTGTAGTCGTGATGGTCTCTTCTCGGTGGAGTCCGGGAAGTGAACACGGTCTGTGTTATGAATGACGTAAGTAGGTGTTCAGGACCTCTTCTTGGTCATTGCTAGATGACGACCGCTCCGTTGCTTCTCTTCTCGCTCTCTCAAGTGGGAGTTCGACGAGGAACGTGGTCGATATTATGTGTCTTTTCCTGATGATCAGTAGTGGAGCCCAGTTGGGACGATCGGGGATCTAGCATTTGGGGTTGTCTTATTTTCATCTGGATTTTGACCGTAATCGGTCTATATGATTGTATTTTGGATGTTGTATGATGATATTTATGTATTGTGTGAAGTGGCGATTGTAAGCCAACTCTTTATCCCATTCTTGTTCATTACATGGGATTGTGTGAAGATGACCCTTCTTGCGACAAAACCACTATGCGGTTATGCCTCTAAGTCGTGCCTCGACACGTGGGAGATATAGCCGCATCGTGGGCGTTACAGCCGGCCCCTCCCCTCCTCCACTCCTTTATATACGTGGCCAGGGGGCACCCCATAGACACAACAAGTTGATCTGTTGATCTCTCCCAGCCGTGTGCGGTGCCCCCTCCACCATATTCCACCTCGATCATATCGTAGCGGTGCTTAGGCGAAGCCCTGCGTCGGTAGCAACATCATCACCGTCATCACGCCGTCGTGCTGACAGAACTCTCCCGTGAAGCTCTGCTGGATCGGAGTTCGCGGGACGTCATCGAGCTGAATGTGTGCTGAACTCGGAGGTGCCGTGCGTTCGGTACTTGATCGGTCGGATCGTGAAGACGTACGACTACATCAACCACGTTGTGCTAACGCTTCCGCTTTCGGTCTACGAGGGTACGTGGACACACTCTCCCCTCTCGTTGTTATGCATCACCATGATCTTGCGTGTGTGTAGGAATTTTTTTGAAATTACTACGTTCCCCAACAGTGGCATCCGAGCCTGGTTTATGCGTTGATGTTATATGCACGAGTAGAACACAAGTGAGTTGTGGGCGATACAAGTCATACTGCTTACCAGCATGTCACACTTTGGTTCGGCGGTATTGTTGGATGAAGCGGCCCGGACCGACATTACGCGTACGCTTACGCGAGACTGGTTTCACCGCCGTGCTTTGCACACAGGTGACTAGCGGGTGTTAGTTTCTCCAACTTTAGTTGAACCGAGTGTGGCTACGCCCGGTCCTTGAGAAGGTTAAAACAACACTAACTTGACAAACTATCATTGTGGTTTTGATGCATAGGTAAGAACGGTTCTTGCTCAGCCCGTAGCAGCCACGTAAAACTTGCAACAACAAAGTAGAGGACGTCTAACTTGTTTTTGCAGGGCATGTTGTGATGTGATATGGTCAAGATGTGATGAGATATAAGTTGTTGTATAATATGATCATGTTTTGTTGAAGTTATCGGCAACTGGCAGAAGCCTTATGGTTGTCTCTTTATTTCATAAGATGCAAGCGCCAAATAATTGCTTTACTTTATTGCTATGCGATAGCAATAGTTGCAAGAGCAATAGTTGGCGAGACGATCATGTGATGACACATTGATATAGATCAAGATTATGGAGATCATGGTGTCATGTCGATGACGATGGAAATCATGACGATGCTTTGGAGATGGAGATCAAAGGCACAAGATGATGATGGCCATATCATGTCACATATTTTGATTGCATGTGATGTTTATCTTTTATGCATCTTATTTTGCTTTGATTGACGGTAGCATTATAAGATGATCTCTCACTAAATTTCAAGATAAAAGTGTTCTCCCTGAGTATGCACCGTTGCCAAAGTTCGTCGTGCCCAAACATCACGTGATGATCGGGTGTGATAAGCTCTACGTCCATCTACAACGGGTGCAAGCCAGTTTTGCACACGCAGAATACTCAGGTTAAACTTGACGAGCCTAGCATATGCAGATATGGCCTCGGAACACTGAGACCGAAAGGTCGAGCATTGATCATATAGTAGATATGATCAACATAGTGATGCTCACCATTGAAAACTACTCCATTTCACGTGATGATCGGTTATGGTTTAGTTGATTTGGATCACATGATCACTTAGATGATTAGAGGGATGTCTATCTAAGTGGGAGTTCTTAAGTAATATGATTAATTGAACTTTAATTTATCATGAACTTAGTCCTGGTAGTATTATCATATCTATGTTGTAGATCAATAGCTCGCGATGTTGCTCCCCGTTTAATTTTTATATGTTCCTAGAGAAAATTAAGTTGAAAGATGTTAGTAGCAATGATGCGGATTAGATCCGTGATCTGAGGTTTATCCTCATTGCTGCACAGAAGAATTATGTCCTTGATGCACCGCTAGGTGACAGGCCTATTGCAGGAGCAGATGCAGACGTTATGAACGTTTTGACAAAAGCTCGGTATGATGACTACTTGATAGTTAAGTGCACCATGCTTTACGGCTTAGAACCGGGACTTCAAAAATGTTTTGAACGCCACGGAGCATATAAGATGTTCCAAGAGTTGAAATTGGTATTTCATACTCATGCCCGTGTCGAGAGGTATGAGACCTCTGACAGTACTTTGCCTACAAGATGGAGGAGAATAGCTCAACCAGTGAGCATGTGCTCAGATTGTCTGGGTACTACAATTGCTTGAATCAAGTGGGAGTTAATCTTCCAGATAAGATAGTAATTGACAAAATTCTCTAGTCACTATCACCAAGTTATTAGAACTTCGTGATGAACTATAATATGCAAGGGATGACGAAAGTAATTCCCGAGCTCTTCGCGATGCTGAAATCTACGAAGGTAGAAATCAAGAAAGAGCATCAAGCGTTGATGGTTAACAAGACCACTAGTTTCAAGTAAAGGGACAAAGGGAAGAAAAGGGAACTTCAAGAAGAACGGCAAGCAAGTTGCCGCTCAAGTGAAAAAGCCCAAGTCTGGACCTAAGCATGAAACTGAGTGCTTCTACTGCAAAGGGACTGGTCACTGGAAGCAGAACTGCCCCAAGTATTTGGTGGATAAGAAGGATGGAAAAGTGAACCAAGCTATATTTGATATACATGTTATTGATGTGTACTTTACTAGTGTTTATAGCAACCCCTCGGTATTTGATACTGGTTCAGTTACTAAGAGTAGTAACTCGGAACGGGAGTTGCGGAATGAACAAAGACAAGTTAAGGGTGAAGTGACGATGTGTATTGGAAGTGGTTCCAAGATTGATATGATCATCATCGCACACTCCCTATACTTTCGGGATTAGTGTTGAACTTAAAATAAATGTTATTTAGTGTTTGCATTGAGCATGAATATGATTGGATCATGTTTATTGCAATACGGTTATTCATGTAAGCTAGAGAATAATTGTTGTTCTGTTTGCATGAATAAAACCTTCTATGGTCATACACCCAATGAAAATGGTTTGCTGGATCTCTGGAAGATCGTGGATGTCGCCTAGAGGGGGGTGAATAGGCGCTTTAAAATAATTACAGTTTAGGCTTGAACAAATGCGGAATAAACCTAGCGGTTAATTTGTCAAGCACAAAACCTACAACAACTAGGCTCACCTATGTGCACCAACAACTTATGCTAAGCAAGATAAACAACTAGGTGATAGCAAGATATATAACAAGAAACAATATGGCTATCACAAAGTAAAGTGCATAAGTAAAGGGCTCGGGTAAGAGATAACCGAGGCACGCGGAGACGATGATGTATCCCGAAGTTCACACCCTTGCGGATGCTAATCTCCGTTTGGAGCGGTGTGGAGGCACAATGCTCCCCAAGAAGCCACTAGGGCCACCGTAATCTCCTCACACCCTCGCACAATGCAAGATGCCGTGATTCCACTAAGGGACCCTTGAGGGCGGTCATCGAACCCGTGCAAATGGCAACCCTTGGGGGCGGTCGCCGAACCCGTACACTTTGGCAACCCTTGGGGGCGGTCACCGGTACCCGTCAAATTGCTCGGGGCGATCTCCACAACCTAATTGGAGACCCCGGAGCTTTACACCACAATGATTGAGCTCCGAACACCACCAACCGTCTAGGGCGCCCAAGCACCCAAGAGGAACAACCTCAAGGGCACCAAGCACCCAAGAGTAATAAGCTTCTCAACTTGTAACTTCCACGTATCACCGTGGAGAACTCAAACCGATGCACCAAATGCAATGGCAAGGGCACATGGAGTGCCCAAGTCCTTCTCTCTCAAATCCCACTGAAGCAACTAATGCTAGGGAGGAAAATGAGAGGTAGAACAAGAAGGAGAACACCAAGAACTCCAAGATCTAGATCCAAGGGGTTCCCTTCACAAAGAGGAGAAAGTGATTGGTGGAAATGTGGATCTAGATCTCCTCTCTCTTTTCCCTCAAAAACTAGCAAGAATCCATGGAGGGATTGAGAGTTAGCAAGCTCGAAGAAGGTCAACAATGGGGGGAGAACACGAGCTCAAAAGATAAGGTTCATTGGGGAAGAAGACCTCCTTATATAGTGGGGGGAACAATCCAACCGTTACCCCCACTTCAGCCCCGCAGAGAGCGGTACTACCGCTTGGCCAGCGGTACTACCGCTTGCCCCTATAAGTGGTACTACCGCTCCCCCTCGCGGTACTGCTGCTGGGCCCAGAGCGGTACTACCGCGGTGGCAGGGCGGTACTACCGCATACGAGCGGTACTATGGCCCCCACTGCCGCGGCTAGTACCGTAAAACCAGACACGAAAAAAGACCCCTCGAATCGAGGCGGTACTAGCACGAGACCGTAGCGGTACTACGGCTGGGGCCCACCAGTGGTACTACCGCTCTGGAGCGGTACTACCGCTCTAGAGCGGTACTACCGCTTGTAGCACCCAAGCGGTACTACCGCTCCGGCCCACGGTACTACCGCTAGGAAACCAAAACTTCTATAACTTCTGCATATGAGCTCCGAATTGAGCAAACTCAAGCTTGTTGGATTGAGGAAGACGAGTAGCATCAAAACAGCGGCTGGTTATAGTAAGAAGAGGCAGGGGAGGTATGCCAACAAATAGAGGAGTGAAACCTCCAACCGAGAAGAACCGGCATAACCTCCAACATCGAAAACATCATAGAAGATGCGAGTGAATTCCGTTTTCGATGAACTCGAGCTTGTCATCAAGATGACCATAAGCTCCAAAACTCACAAAGAGAAGAACCAAACAAGAACCAATAAAGATGATGCAAGGATGCAATGGTTTGAGCTCTCTATGAATGATACGATCAAGCTACTCATCGAGAGCCCCCCTTGATAGTACGGCAATCGATCCTATAACCCGGTCTCCCAACTACCATCATGAGACCGGTAAAATAGAAAACCTATCAAGAGCAAACCTTTGCCTTGCACATGGTCCACTTGAGCTAGATGATGACGATCTTGACTCCCTCAAGTTGGACCACCTTTCTTGGTTGCGTTGGCTCGATGAAGACTAGTTGATTGCTCCCCCATGCTCCACTATGGGTGAGCCACTCTTCCGCACATCTTCACAAGTCCATTGTCACCACAATGGACGGCAAGCTTCAAGCATTTGATCTCTTCATGATGCTTCACTTGAACTTGCACACCGCAACCTAACCCCACAAAGAACTCTCACGAAGATCATGGGTTAGTACACAAAGCGTAATTGACAATGCTTACCACACCATGGGATCGCTTGATCCCTCTCGGTACATCTTCTATGCTTTGTGAGTTGATCAAGTTGATTCACTCTTGACTTAGTCTTGATCAACCATGAATCTTTTCAACTCTCTTCATTTGGATGATGTCTTGAAGATATACATGAATGATCACACAATCTTCTTCTCCAAGACATGCTTGCAATAAGCTCAACTCTCACATGACCAATCTTTGGATAATTCCTTAATAACACCTTGGTCACCACATAAACTCCTTGAAACCAACACATGAACTTCAAGAAATGCCTATGGACAAATCCTTCAAATATAACTCAAGGCAACCATTAGTCCATAGAGATTGTCATCAATTACCAAAACCAAACATGGGGGCACCGCATGTTCTTCCGATCGTGGTGATACACATTTTCATAATATTGAAGCCAAAAGATGCAAAGTTAATAATGATAGTGCAACTTATTTGTGGCACTGCCGTTTAGGTCATATTGGTGTAAAGCGCATGAAGAAACTCCATGCTCATGGACTTTTGTAATCACTTGATTACGAATCACTTGATGCTTGCGAACCATGCCTCATGGGCAACATGACTAAGACTCCGTTCTCCGGAACAATGGAGCGAGCAACAGATTTGTTGGAAATCATACATACTGACGTATGTTGTCCGATGAATGTTGAGGCTCGCGGCGGGTATCATTATTTTCTGACCTTCATAGATGATTTGAGCAGATATGGGTATATCTACTTGATGAAACACAAGTCTGAAACATTTGAAAAGTTCAAAGAATTTCAGAGTGAAGTGGAGAATCATCGTAACAAAAATAGAAGTTTCTACGATATGATCGCAGAGGTAAAATATTTGAGTTACGAGTTTGGCCTTCAGTTAAAACAATGTGAAATAGTTTCACTACTCACGCCACCTGGAACACCATAGTGTAATGGTGTGTCCGAACGTCGTAACCGTACTTTATTAGATATGGTGCGATCTATGATGTCTCTTACCGATCTACCACTATCGTTTTAGGGTTATGCATTAGAGACAGCTACATTCACGTTAAATAGGGCACCATCTAAATCGTTGAGACGACATCATATGAACTGTGGTTTGGCAAGAAACCAAAGTTGTCGTTTCTTAAAGTTTGGGGTTGCGATGCCTATGTGAAAAAGTTTCATCCTGATAAGCTCAAACCCAAAATCGGAGAAATGTATCTTCATAGGATACCCAAAGGAGACAGTTGGGTACACCTTCTATCACAGATCCGAAGGCAAGATATTCGTTGCTGAGAATGGATCCTTTCTAGAGAAGGAGTTTCTCTCGAAAGAAGTGAGTGGGAGGAAAGTAGAACTTGATGAGATAACTGTACCTACTCCCTTATTGGAAAGTAGTTCATCACAGAAATCTGTTCCTGTGACTCCTACACCAATTAGTGAGGAAGCTAATGATGATGATCATGTAACTTCAGATCAAGTTACTACCGAACCTCGTAGGTAAACCAGAGTGAGATCCGCACCAGAGTGGTACGGTAATCCTGTTCTGGAGGTCATGTTACTTGACCATGATGAACCTACGAACTATGAGGAAGCGATGATGAGCCCAGATTCCGCAAAATGGCTTGAGGCCATGAAATCTGAGATGGGATCCATGTTTGAGAACAAAGTATGGACTTTGATTGACTTGCCCAATGATCGGCGAGCCATTGAGATTAAATGGATTTTCAAGAGGAAGACGGACGCTAATAGTAGTGTTACTATCTACAAAGCTAGAATTGTCGCAAAAGGTTTTCGACAAGTTCAAGGTGTTGACTACGATGAGAGTTTCTCACTCGTATCTATGCTTAAGTCTGTCCGAATCATGTTAGCAATTGCCGCATTTTATGAAATCTGGCAAATGGATAAACAAAACTGCATTCCTTAATGGATTTATTAAAGAAGAGTTGTATATGATGCAACCAGAAACTTTTTGTCAATCCTAAAGGTGCTAACAAAATATGCAAGCTCCAGCGATCCATCTATGGACTGGTGCAAGCATCTCGGAGTTGGAATATACGCTTTGATAAGTTGATCAAAGCATATAGTTTTATACAGACTTGCGGTGAAGCCTGTATTTACAAGAAAGTGAGTGGGAGCACTACAACATTTCTGATAAGTATATGTGAATGACATATTGTTGATCGGAAATAATGTAGAATTATTCTGCAAAGCATAAAGGAGTGTTTGAAAGGAGTTTTTCAAAGAAACGCCTCGGTGAAGCTGCTTACATATTGAGCATCAAGATCTATAGAGATAGATCAAGACGCTTGATAAGTTTTTTCAATGAGTACATACCTTGACAAGATTTTGAAGTAGTTCAAAATGGAATAGTCAAAGAAAGAGTTCTTGCCTGTGTTACAAGGTGTGAAATTGAGTAAGACTCAAAGCCCGACCACGGCAGAAGATAGAAAGAGAATGAAAGTCATTCCCTATGCCTCAGCCATAGGTTCTATAAAGTATGCCATGCTGTGAACCAGATCTATTGTATACCCTACACTGATTTTGGCAAGGGAGTACAATAGTGATCTAGGAGTAGATCACTGGACAGCGGTCAAAATTATCCTTAGTGGAATAAGGATATGTTTCTCGATTATGGAGGTGAAAAACAAAGGTTCGTCGTAAAGGGTTACGTCGATGCAAGTTTTGACACTGATCCAGATGACTCTAAATCTCAATCTGGATGCATATTGAAAGTGGGAGCAATTAGCTAGAGTAGCTCCGTGCAGAGCATTGTTGACATAGAAATTTGCAAAATGCATACGGATCTGAATGTGGCAGACCCGTTGACTAAACTTCTCTCACAAGCAAAACATGATCACACCTTAGTACTCTTTGGTGTTAATCACATAGCGATGTGAACTAGATTAGTGACTCTAGTAAACCCTTTGGGTGTTGGTCACATGACGATGTGAACTATGGGTGTTAATCACATGGTGATGTGAACTATTGGTATTAAATCACATGGCGACGTGAACTAGATTATTGACTCTAGTGCAAGTGGGAGACTGAAGGAAATATGCCCTAGAGGCAATAATAAAGTTATTATTTATTTCCTTATTTCATGATAAATGTTTATTATTCATGCTAGAATTGTATTAACCGGAAACATAATACATGTGTGAATACATAGACAAACAGAGTGTCACTAGTATGCCTCTACTTGACTAGCTCGTTAATCGAAGATGGTTGAGTTTCCTAGCCATGGACATGAGTTGTCATTTGATTAATGGGATCACATCATTAGGAGAATGATGTGATTGACTTTACCCATTCCGTTAGCTTAGCACTTGATCGTTTAGTATGTTGCTATTGCTTTCTTCATGACTTATACATGTTCCTATGACTATGAGATTATGCAACTCCCGTTTACCGGAGGAACACTTTGTGTGCTACCAAACGTCACAACGTAACTGGGTGATTATAAAGGTGCTTTACAGGTGTCTCCGAAGGTACTTGTTGGGTTGGCGTATTTCGAGATTAGGATTTGTCACTCCGATTGTTGGAGAGGTATCTCTGGGCCCACTCGGTAATATACATCACTTAAGCCTTGCAAGCATTGCAACTAATGAGTTAGGTGCGGGATGATGTATTACGGAACGAGTAAAGAGACTTGCCGGTAACGAGATTGAACTAGGTATTGAGATACCGACGATCGAATCTCGGGCAAGTAACATACCGATGACAAAGGAACAACGTATGTTGTTATGCGGTCTGACCAATAAAGATCTTCGTAGAATATGTGGGAGCCAATATGAGCATCCAGGTTACGCTATTGGTTATTGACCGAAAACGTGTATCGTCATGTCTACATAGTTCTCGAACCCGTAGGATCCGCAAGCTTAAAGTTTCGATGACGGTTATGTTATGAGTTTATATGTTTTGATGTACCGAAGGTAGTTCAGAGTCCCGGATGAGATCGGGGACATGACGAGGAGTCTCGAAATGGTAGAGACGTAAAGATCGATATATTGGACGACTATATTCGGACATCGGAAAGGTTCCGAGTGATTCGGGTATTTTTCGGAGTACCGGAGAGTTACGGGAATTCGCCGGGGAGTATATGGGCCTTATTGGGCTTTAGGGGAAAGAGAGAGAGGAGGCTGCGCGCCCCCCCGAGGCTTAGTCCGAATTGGACTAGGGGGAGGGGCGGCGCCCCCTCCTTCCTTCTCTTCTCTTTTCCCTTTCCTTATCTCCTACTCCTACTACTTGGAAGGGCTCCTAGTTCTAGTAGGAAAAGGGGAATCCTACTCCCGGTGGGAGTAGGACTCCCCTAGGGCGCACCATAGAGAGGGTCGGCCCCTCCCCTCCTCCACTCCTTTATATACGTGGCCAGGGGGCATCCCATAGACACAACAAGTTGATCCGTTGATCTCTCCCAGCCGTGTGCGGTGCCCCCTCCACCATATTCCACCTCGGTCATATCGTAGTGGTGCTTAGGCGAAGCCCTGCGTCGGTAGCAACATCATCACCGTCATCACGCCGTCGTGCTGACAGAACTCTCCCGTGAAGCTCTGCTGGATCGGAGTTCGTGTCACGACCGGTTTTTCAATAAAATAATTATTGAGAGACCAATCCCTTTTACGGACCAGCGAGGAAGAATTCCTTCTCACTGGTAGACAATATCTTGGTCACAGAAGAAAAATACCAGGAGTACTAAATATAATACAAGGTTGAGCAAGGGTTGCCCAACAATTTATTACATGCACGCCGCTAAAACAAGACGGCGGATAGGGTGGCAAACTACTAACTCACGATAATAACGGTGGTGGAAATATCACCGCGAAGCGAGTGATATGATTCCAGAAGACTACAGCTCATCGAGCATTGGAGTGAGGCTCGAGAAGGCTTATTGAGGGTGGCGGAAGCGTAAACAATACAAGTGACCAAAATCCGGGATCGCGCAGGACTGACTGGGACTCCTCTAGGCGTCGGACGCGCTATCAAACTCTTCATCCAAGAGATCGCCTTCGTCAACATCTGGCCAAATCAACAAGCCAGGTGAGTACTATGAAAGTACTCGCAAGACAGTTCGGACATAAGATATAACAAAAGTAAACATGAAGCATATGAACAAGTTAACTGGTGCGATCAGACATAACGGTAATGAATGCTGGGTGCCAAGCGAGGGTCTGAATGACGCCTCGAGCGGAAACTGCAGAATAGTAATACTGGTGTCAAACGAGTGTCTGAAAGACTCCTCGAGCGGAAAATGCGGGATATTAATGCGGGTGCCAAACGAGTGTCTGAAAGACTCCTCGAGCGGAAAATGCGGAATATTAATGCGAGTGCCAAACGAGTGTCTGAAAGACTCCTGGAGCGGAAAATGCGAAACAATAATGCCACAGTCGGGCGTCGGGGCGACACCACATAAAGGGCTTTTTACAGAAAATAATAGACAGTACATGCCGCAGTCGGACGTCTGAGCGACATCACATAAAGGGCTTATATTTAAAGTAAGAAACAAGTACACGCCACAGTCGGACGTCTGCGCGACGTCACATAAAGGGCTTATATCACAACTCATTAATACAATAGTTTGGGAACATAAATTATCACAGGCATGAGACAAATATAAAGTTAGTCCATCCACAGGAATAACAATAAATCTGGATTTACCACTTGAGCTTGTTCACCGGGGCAAGTTTTGTCACACAGATAGATATGGATATAATTCTTACACTGCTTGATCATGGGTACGATGATTTGGAAAGAATTGACTCTGCAGAGTTTGTACTTAACCACAGCCAACGAATTTCAGTAGTCACGGGGACTAGTTCCGTCTACGGTGTTTTGGAAGAAACACGTCTAACCAGTACAC
This sequence comes from Triticum aestivum, assembly GCF_018294505.1. Taxonomy (NCBI): domain Eukaryota; kingdom Viridiplantae; phylum Streptophyta; class Magnoliopsida; order Poales; family Poaceae; genus Triticum; species Triticum aestivum. Next base: position 467,350,702 of record NC_057814.1, on the reverse strand, counting down.
ACCCAATTCAACCATCCGAAGCCAGGGATCACCCTCGGCAACTTTCAAGAAAAACCTTGAGGCGGGGAGGCTACAACCTCGCGTAGCATGGGATCAAATTTCTATACGCGCGCTATAAGGGGGTGCCCCCCCTCTCGGTCCCAACCGGAAACACCCATGCCCCCTGACCGAATGACTGGCTTTAATCCTGGGCCAAGGTACCATCATCCCGGCCTCTCTGTTTGGTGTGTACACGGAAAGAGGTTACCAACTTACTAAACCGCATCCTGGCAATGAGACATGTGGTAGCACGGAAAGGGGAAAGAATGGTAACGCGGCTCCAACCACGTTAACGTCGGAGAAAGTCGGATGTCGCAAGGCTGGCATGCTACAACAGTACCACCTTGCTGCCATTCATGTCACCACATGATTTGGCCATCTCTCATCAGAGATCATCGCAACTTTGGAACATGCGGAAAAAGATCGATAACGTGGCTCCAACCATGTTAACATCGAGGAGAGTCGGATGACGCAAGGCTGGTATGCTACAACAGTACCACCTTGCTGCCCTTCATGTCACCACATGATTAGGCCACCTCTCATCCGAGGTCATCGCAACTTTGGAACAACCGGGTCGTTGCCTTACGAGCAACGAGGTATTTACCGACACTCATATGCCACGCACAAACTCTCACGTGAACATGTAAAACATCTGTCATATCAAATGTTCAAAACATGCTTGCCTGGTTCGGAGAAGTCGGAGTCTAGCTCGGCGAAGTTTGCGGCTCCGTCACCTCCCCCGGAACCTACGGCAATCACGAAACGGATACTAACGTGAAAACCAACACATGCACAGAAACCTTTCCAAATATTTTTCAAATAAATCCCATAAAAAACTAGACAAAATTTGAAGATTGTCAGAAAAAGAATCACTCAAAAATACCTTTTTATTAAAAAGTTATAAAGGTTTCTGTCCAGGGACTTATCTGTAATGAAACAGAAAAGTTCCAGGGTTTTAACTAAGAAAACAGAAAACGCTTCGGCTGGGAATGCGCAAGCGCAAAGGAGGAAACGTATTTTGCCCGAAGGCGCCAATAGAAAACGGTTCGCGAATAAAAGAACAGAGGCTGACATGCGGGGTCCACATGTCAGGTTTGAAAAGCTCGCCGGAGCCCGAAGGCTGCGGTGGACGCCGGCGTCGAACCACGGCGAGTTAGGAGAAACGGAGGGTACCAAGAGCTTCATCGTCTTCTTCCGCGTCGGTGGGTGGTGGACTCGTCCAAAGGGGGGCACCACGTCGACGGCGACACTATCTCCGGCGGACGGCGGCTCGGGTGAGGATGGGGAACTCCGGTGGAGGGCTGCAAGCTTCAAATTGAAGTGCGGATCAGAAAGAGGGATGCATGGTGAAGCTACTGGCAAGAGAATGGAGGCGGAGGAGCACACACGGGGGCGAATCGGGCTGGATCCCGTGGCGGGTCGCGGCGGCCGGAGTCGAGGAAGGAGACCTCCTCGGGGCTCTTCCAGTGGCTCGGCGTGCTCTAGGGGGAGTGCAGTGCTGGTGGGTGCTCGAGTCGAAGCTCGGGGCCTCTATTTATAGGCAGATCGACGGGGTGGCCGTGAACGGAGAATCTCCGGCGAGCGATTACGGCGGAGCAGTGGATTGGTAGGGGGTTTGAGCGGCCGGGCAGCATCAGTGGAGGTTACTGGACTCGTTTTGCAGCTAAACGGGGTCGGTCTTGGCGTAATGGCGTCGGTCCACGGTGAGGTGACCGCACGGGATCAACGGCGGCAGAGAGCGCGCTCCGCGCCCTGCGGTTCACGACGAGAGCGGCAGCGCGTTCGGGGGAGTGGAAGGCCACGCGGCGAGCTCCGGTGGTTTGGGCGGCGCTGGGTGGCGTCGTCGGCGCCGTGTCTCCTGCTGGCGTCCGCAAAGCCGCCGCCGGCGTCGGTCACGGGGCGGCGCACCTTCTGCTGCTCGTCGCCGACGCCCGCAAGGCGCCAGGCGTTCGTGCGGTGCAGGAACAAGGGGGCGGGGACGAGGAGCAAGGCGATGCGGTGGCACTGGCGAGATCGACGTCCTCCTCTGAAGAAAACGACAGCAGCCACTGACTGAATCTCTGAACTTTCTGAACTTTGACAAAGACAGTGCACTGCAGGTGTTCGACAGAAGGTTTTGGCTATGAGATAAATTTTTCTGGGGCTGTAACTTGGTGAGATGACCACTCAATGCACCCAGAGGCTGCCTGATTTTACTTGGAATTTTTGGAGCAGGTTTGGAATGAATTTCACCAAATTTGGCAAATCTGGTCCAAACTTGCAGCCAAGTGTAGTTTGAAAATTTTGAACTGAAGACCAGTGGATCTTCATGGTTCTAGGTTGAGGGTACAAAGGACCAGGGAGGAGAGTTGGTTTGGGGGCAAAAATCAAAACAGAAAATGGAGTTCCTTTGAAAAATCTCCAAGTGGTAGAATAGAAGACAGAAATTTGTTTGAATATAATTTGAATGGAAATAATCACATGGGGAGGTTCAACTTGCTGGATTTGATGCAAATCATGATCTAGAGGTGAGGGAGTGGTTAGGAGAGAGGATTTGCACTAATGCCATGGCAAGAAGGAATTGTTGAAGGTGGCAAAGGATTTTCCAAAAGCCATAGTGCAAATTCAAAAAGGTTTTCAAAAGTTATTTTTCCCCAAAAGAAAGACATTTTGTCTTGAGTCCAAATGAAAGGCAAGAACTTCCAAGACCAAAGGCAGATCTTGGGTGAATCCAAATAAAACTTTTGCCATAAGGAAAAAAATATTAGAGGGTGAGAGTTCTCTTAAAGGAAAATTTTAAATCACTCCCCTCAAGTCAAATAGAAATCTTTTGAAAAATCCAAATAAAAACTTGGGTGTCACAGCTCGCGGGACGTCATCGAGCTGAACGTGTGCTGAACTCGGAGGTGCCGTGTGTTCGGTACTTGATCGGTCGGATCGTGAACACGTACGACTACATCAACCACGTTGTGCTAATAACGCTTCCGCTTTCGGTCTACGAGGGTACGTGGACACACTCTCCCCTCTCGTTGCTATGCATCACCATGATCTTGCGTGTGAGTAGGAATTTTTTTGAAATTACTACGTTCCCCAACACGGACGCCCGAGGACCCCTTAGTCCAGGACTCCCTCAGTAGCCCCCGAACGAGTCTTCAATGACGAGGTGTTCGGCTCATAGATTGTCTTCGGCATTGCAAGGCAGGTTCCTCCTCCGATGACTTCAGCGAGATGTATTCGGCGTTCCATTTAATGTTGCCCTCCTCATCTTCTGTGTATCCACAACTTCGGCTTCTACGTGTCAGGCGAATACGAGAGGTCAGGGCATTTTTGCGCATAACACTCTGGCCATGAAAAAGAGAGTCTATTTAAGGGATTGGATCTCAGATCCATTAGGCACCACAGGGAAAAATCGTCAGAGATCGCCAGGAAAGACCATTCCAACATGGCCAGCGCTCCTAGCTCCTCTTCCCATCCCTGCGGCCCAGAAAAAGGCGAGTGGGAGAGGTGATCCGTATCCCATAGTCAGTTGGAGAAGCTGCAAACGCAGGGATTTCTTCCTCCCGCGGGTTTGGTCCCTGTTCGAGTAGGATTGACCGTCTTCGATGGGGGGGCTCAGGCCGAAGATTTCCCCAATCCATCCAGGGGGAACGAGTGTGCTTCGTCCCCTATCTACTGAGAGGTGTCGGTTTTCCAATTCATCCATTCCTTCGCGGGCTTCTGGAGTATTATGGCCTCCAACTCCACAGGTTTACGCCGGCCTCCATCCTACACATCGTGGGTTACGTCGCCCTTTGCGACCTATTCCTGGGTTGTGAGGCCCATTTTGAATTGTGGAGAAAGTTATTCTGTCTCGTCCCGCGCAACCACGAGGGATCAATATTCGAAGTGGGCGGAGCCGAAATATGGCACATCGCCGAGACCGGATACCTATCCGGCACACCAAGGAAGGCATCCAAAGAGTGGTCGTCCGAATGGTTCTATATTGAGGACGTCACACTTCTAGACCCAGTTCGGAGGGGCCTTCCCATGTTCACAAGTGTTCCGTTGAAGAAACGCCACAGCTGGCACCCTCGGAGTCTTGAGGAAGACGATAGTGCGGAAGTTCGTCAACTCATGAGCAAGATAAAGACGCTTGCTTAGTCCGGATTATCAATAGCCGAGGTAATGGCGATTTCAATAGTGCAGGGAGTTCAGCCACTCCAATATCGAGGGCTTCCCATGTGGCACTATAATGGGGAAGATGACGCCTCCCGCTACGGCCGGAAGGGTCCAGATACCCCCGCCGCTTTGGCCAAAATATTGGCCGAATTGTACAAGGGGGAGGAGGAGGAATTCCTTCATATCAAGCGCAGAGATGGATATTCCATGTACAATCCACCTAGCTGGGTAAGTCTCAACCCCTCTGTGCTACTTAGTCCCCTCCTCAAGTTATCTTTAATGAATTTGTAATCCGCCTGTTTATTATAGCACTGGCGAAAGGTCTCCGAGGGGCCTTACAGCCCCGCCCCCCAGCCAGAGGACCACAACCAACCTTGACCCTGGATTCGAGGAGGATCCGGATATAGTCGTGACGCTCGCGGATGGGATGTTTTACCAGGCGAGCTACGACGGCACGGAAGTGGCCATCATCGCCGACTACCCTGGTCTTCTTCCCACCTCCCATGTAAGTAATCAGGAGACATCTTCCCCGAAAGGGTTCCCCCGTTCCGCCTCACCCACCGCACCGTCTTGTGCTCCAAAGGGGAGGCGTTCAACGTGCCGCGTTACCCCAGGAGCGATGCCGAAGAGAGCGGCTCCTACACCGGGCAAGCCTTCGAAGAGGAAGGCAAATGAAGACACGGTCGGGCCCTCGTCAAAGAGGTACGGGTTTGCAAATATGTTTTTAGCAGTCGCATCCAACTGAGACTTGCATGTTCGTCCTGTATCAGAAAAAGAGTTCGCCGGACTGTGTCCTGGGATCCGGTCGGACATACTTCCAACAGCCGGGACCCAATTTCAGCCGAGGAGGCGAGGGCCGATATGGGAGTGGCGCCGGACTGTCCTTCGGCTGAGGCCTTAGAAGATATGTCCGTTACCAACTCAGAAGTGGAGAGTGCCATGGATCACCGGCGCCGGAGAGCCGTTTTACGCGACCCCCGCTTCTCGGAAGAGGCGTTCAATGCCTTCAGCTCGGCTGATGCATACATCCGAGCTGCTCGAAATGGGCTTGGCAGAGCCACAGAGCAACATTTAAAAGACGTGCAGGTAAATTTACTGTGTCCAAAATATGATAACCGTATGCCAGTAGCCCCCGAGACTTAAAGTAGTTGGTACAACTGATTTGAGGATCGTTGCATAACCAGGTTCTTACGGAGAAGAATAGCCTACTAGCCCAAGAGCTAGAAAGGTGTCGGACACGGCTAACTGCTGTTACCGCCGAACTGGAGAAATCCAAGAAGGCGCCACCTGGTAATATTCCCCTCCATCGAGAAAATGTAATTATATGTTAATGCTAACAATGTTGCATATACCATGACATGATTGTCAGGGGAATTCAAGGAGGCACTAGAAGTCGCGCAAGCGAATGAACAAGAAGCCAAAAGGCTACATGCTGCGGACGAACGTGTGCTGAAACAGGTTATTGATGAGAAAAACCAACTCCAGGATTCCAAGACCAAGCTAGGCGAAGAGCTGAAGGATGTGCGTGCCCAGCTAGCCGACTCCGTGAAGGAAAATAAGAGGCTGCGAGGCGGCATATTTAGTATGTGTTCAAACTTACCACCGTGTAATTCGACGAGGAAAGGAACTGACAGAGTTATGTCTGTAGGTATACTGACTGGCCTTCCCGGGGAGAAGATGTCCGGATCTTCGGGCGATCTGCTACAAGAGCTGTCGCAAATGCACGAGCAAGCACAGCAGGCGATGCGAAGTGTGGCCAAGGCCTTATGGCTGTCCGCCTCCCCTCCAGGAAGTATGGGAGAGCTTATACAGCTATTCAAGGGAGCGCGGCGGTGTTTCCGGTTATGGAAAATATCAGCCTGCCGGGAAGGTGCAAGAGAAGCCTGGGCCATGGTGAAAACACGGTACACCAGGCTTGATCCGAATCATATGGCCCGGGTTGGGCCTCTAGGGTCAGATGGGAAGGAAATTCCCGTGAGTTTGGTATATAACCAAGTAGAAGTAGCCGCCAAGTACTCCCAACAGGATTGCAAATTGGACAGCCTGCTGGACGGCATAGACCAGGAAGTTTTTGAGTCTTAAATGACTATGTACTTTCCTTGGCCTGTGTAAATCTAGCTGAATTGTAAAACGCTTGTCATGGCAGACCTTTTCGCTTCGACCTCTGGACCCGAGGGTGCGGAGTGTTTCCGAATACTAGAGCGGCCGAGTAGACCGGGGTATGCGTGGAAACCAGGCGTAGGGGTCATAGTTGCTTGAACAGACAAGTATCCGACTAGTTATGTTATATTACATTTAAAATTGTAAGAAACATCTTCCAGAGAGAATAATTCCGTTAAGGGTTCCTTTCCCTGGGTGTACATGCGTTAACGTGCATGTCCGAACTGTGATTGAAAAATCGCAGTATATATAACTTCCGGGGTTCACGATGGAGCGAGTGCAAGAACATCTTTAGTTCACCGACCGAATATTCCCTTAAGAACGCTAGCTTTCGGCTTCACCCAATCTGAGGTACACATCCGGATGACCCGGCAGTAACAATCGCAGAGGTGCTCCCTTTATGCCCTAGCCGAACTAACGGGAACGTAGGGCATAAGCACAGGAGCCAGGCAACCCAGCTTGGCCAAAACTTAAGTCATATCAATGCATATAATGGCGAAGAAAAGGTACATATGGAAAGAAGAACGCATATGTGATGAGCTTGATGCTCGAAATAATAATAGCAAGCTTCTGCTCAAGAAGCCCCCAGGTATAATGGGCGTACGTGTTTGAAGATGTATACGTCGCAAGTGCGCGGTTGAGCCGCACGAGAGCTTTAAGGCTACAAAAGAAAAGAAAAGCAAAATAGAGAGGAAAAATAATGGAAACAAGAGGGAGAAGGAGACGAACAAAGAGTTCGGCACTAGGCGTAGAATCTTCGGAGTCTGGCCGCGTTCCATGGGTTCGGCTCCAAGCGATTGTCTGAGGCATCGCGCAGGCGGTACGCTCCTCCGGTGAGAACTTCGTCGATGATGAAGGGACCCTCCCACTTGGGCTTGAGTTTATCCTTTTTCTTCTCCGACAAGCGTAGAACTAGTTCGCCAACATTATAAGTTTTGGCCCGTACTTCTCTGCTTTGATACCTGTGAGCCTGCTGTTGATAAAATGCGGAACGGGCTTTTGCGATGTCGCGCTCCTCCTCCAGGGCATCTAAGCTGTCCTGCCGATCGAGCTCGGCCTCTCTCTCTTCGTACATGCGCACTCAAGGCGAGTCATGAATAATGTCGCATGGGTAGTACTGCCTCTGCGCCGTACACCATGAAGAAAGGTGTGTATCCGATAGTGCGATTGGGCGTGGTCCGCAGCCCCCAGAGTACGGAGTCGAGCTCCTCAACCAAGTGCTTGTCTGATTCTTTCAAAGACCGCACTAGTCTGGGCTTAATTCCACTCATAATAAGACCATTGGCTCTTTCGACTTGACCATTTGTTTGTGGATGATATACAGAGGCGTAATTGAGCTTGATGCCTAGATTAGCGCACCAGGTTTTCACTTAGTTTGCTGTGAAGTTGGAGCCTTTATCGGTGATGATACTATGCGGAACACCATAATGGTGTACGACACCGGATATGAATTCTATCACCGGCCCGGACTCGGTCGTTTTAACTGGTTTGGCCTCTATCCACTTAGTGAATTTATCCACCATGACCAGCAGATATTTTTTCTTATGGCTTCCTCCTTTAAGGGGTCCAACCATATCCAGTCCCCAGACCGCAAAAGGCCAAGTGATGGGGATTGTTTGTAGGGCAGTGGGAGGCATATGGCTTTGGTTGGCCAAGAGTTGGCATCCGACGCAATGTTGGACAAGGTCCTGTGCATCTGCTCAGGCCGTCGGCCAAATAGAATCATGTACGGAAGGCCTTGCTAACAAGGGCCCGAGCTGCGGCGTGGTGCCCGCCAAGACCGGCATGAATCTCAGCCAGGAGCTGCCGCCCCTCCTCCTCGGAGATACACCTTTGAAGGACTCTGGTGACGCTTTTTTTATAGAGCTCTCCGTTGTGGACCTTGTAGGCCTTCGAACGCCGGACAATGCGGCGGGCCTCATTCTGATCCTCAGGGAGTTCCTTCCTATTAAGGTAGGCCAGGAAAGATTCGGTCCATGGGGCGATGACTGCCATAATGAGATGGGTCGACGGTGTTATTTCGGTGGCTGAGCCGCCGATGATATCTGTGTGTTCAGAATCTGGGGTTGTGTTCGGATCCGGACTAGTGTTGCTGCTTTCCCCCTGCCATACCACGGATGGCTTAAAAAGCCCTTCCAGAAAGATATTAGGTGGGACGGGGTCACGCTTGGCGTCGATACGAGCAAGAACGTCCGCCGCTTGATTACTTTCTCGGGCCACGTGATGGAACTCGAGCCCCTCGAACCGAGCCGACATTTTTAGGACAGCGTTACGATAAGCTGCCATCTTCAGATCTTTGGCATCAAAGTCTCCATTTATTTGAGATATTGCGAGGTTTGAGTCCCCGCGCACTTCCAGGCGCTGTATGCCCATGGAGACAGCCATCCGGAGACCATGCAATAAGGCTTCATATTCGGCTGCGTTATTGGAGTTTTTGTATAGTATCTGTAGTACGTACTGAATGACGTCTCCAGTGGGGGACGTTAAAACGACGCCCGCTCCTAGCCCTGCTAGCATTTTGGAGCCATCGAAATACATAACCCAATTGGAATAGGTGTCGTACTCTTTAGGGAGTTCGGCCTCTGTCCATTCGGTGACGAAGTCAGCCAGTACTTGGGATTTAATAGCTCGACGTGGTTTGTATGTAATATCAAATGGAAGGAGCTCAATGGCCCATTTGGCAATCCGGCCCGTGGCATCGCGGTTGTTTATTATGTCGTTGAGTGGTACTTCGGAAGCCACGGTGATCGAACACTCCTGGAAGTAGTGTTGTAGCTTTCGGGATGCCATGAAGACCGCGTATGCTATCTTTTGATAATGGGGGTACCGGGATTTGCATGGTGTAAGGACAGTGGATACGTAGTATACTGGCTTCTGAAGCGGGAATTTGTGTCCGTCCTGCTCTCGTTCAACGACGAGTATGGCGCTCACCACCTGATGTGTTGCCGATATGTATAGTAACATGGGTTCACCGACGTTTGGCGCGGCCAGGATTGGGTTGCTCGCTAGAAGGGTTTTTATTTCTTCCAGTCTAGCTGTTGCCATGTCCGTCCACTCGAAGTGATCGGTTCACCGTAGAAGGTGATAGAGTGGCAGTGCTTTTTCTCCCAATCTGGAGATAAAGCTGCTTAGAGCTGCCATGCAACCCGCGAGTTTTTGGACTTGTTTAAGGTCTGTTGGCGTAGCCAATTGTGACAGAGCTCGGATTTTGGCTGGATTTGCTTCAATTCCTCTATTGGAAACAATGAAGCCCAGCAGTTTTCCAGCGGGGACGCCGAAAACACACTTTTCCGGATTGAGCTTAATGTCATATGCGCGGAGGTTGTCGAATGTGAGACGTAAATCGTCTATTAGTGTTTCGACGTGCCTAGTTTTGATGACGACGTCGTCCACATAAGCTTAAACTGTCTTGCCGATCTATTTTTCCAGGCATGTTTGAATCATGTGTTGATATGTGGCGCCGGCGTTCTTGAGCCCAAAGGGCATGGTGTTGAAGCAGAATGGCCCGTATGGGGTAATGAATGCTGTTGCAGTTTGATCGGACTCCTTCATTTTGATTTGATGGTATCCGGAATATGCGTCGAAAAAACATAGCGAGTCGTGTCCTGCGGTAGCGTCAATGATTTGGTCAATGCGGGGGAGGGGGAAGGGATCCTTAGGGCAAGCCTTATTGAGGTCTTTGAAATCGACGCACAGGCGCCAGGATTTATCCTTCTTTATTACCATCACCAGGTTTGCCAGCCAGTCCGGATGTTTTATTTCTCTAATGAATCTGGCCTCGATTAGCTTGGCTAGCTCCTCTCCCATGGCTTGGTGTTTGGGCTCGGAAAAGCGCCGCAGTGTTTGTTTGACCGGTTTATATCCCTTTAGTATGTTGAGGCTGTGTTCGGCCAGCTTGCGCGAGATTCCTGGCATATCAGAAGAGTGCCAGGCGAATATATCCCAGTTTTCGCGAAGAAAATCCCGTAGCGCGGCATCGACCGTTGGGTCTACTTGCGCCCCAATAGATGCTGTCTTCTTGGGGTCCGTTGGATGGACCTAGAATTTGACTATCTCTTCCCCTGGCTTGAAGGAGGTGGATTTGGGGCGTTTGTCTAGGATCACATCGTCCCGGTCCACCGTGGAGCGCAGTGCGGTTAACTCTTCGGCCGCGAGGGCTTCAGATAATGCCTCAAGGGCCAAGGATGCGATTTTATTTTCGGCGCGGAGTGCTATATCCGGATCACTGGCGAGAGTGATTACGCCGTTGGGCCCGGGCATCTTAAGCTTCATGTACCCGTAATGAGGTACAGCTTGGAAGTGTGTAAATGCCTCTCGCCCCAAGAGGGTGTGATATCCGCTGTTGAAAGGAGCCACTTGGAAGGTTATTTCCTCGGACCGATAATTATCCGGCATGCCGAATACCACATCGAGTGTGATTTTACCCGCACACCGCACCTCCCAACTGGGAATGATTCCTCAGAAGGTCGTGCTGCTTTGCTTGATGCGACTTCTGTCTATTTCCATTTTTGTGGAGTGTATCCTCATAAATGAGGTTTAGTCCGCTGCCGCCGTCCATGAGGACCTTGGTGAGTCTAAAGCTATCCACGATGGGACTGAGGACTAATGCGGCTGGCGTTCGGGCTGTCTTGTATTTCGGTTCGTCACCGGCATTGAAGGTTATAGCCGTGTCGTTCCAAGGGTTTGTCGCGGCGATTTGACAGACTTCGGTGAGTTCGCGGAGTGCCATTTTGCATTTATTGTTTGAAGCGAATGTCTCGAAGACCGTCAATACTCTGGGGTCATCGTCTTCTGGGGGGTGTTGTTCTGGGATATTCTTGGTGAGGATATTCTCGCCGCTCTTAGCCACTTGCCGGAGTATCCAACATGCTCTAAGGCTATGCGTTGGTATGTTATCCGGTGTTGCGTGTACTTTGCATGGCCCATCGAGCCATCCTTCCAGAACCGTTCTGCGCCTCGTTACAAGGGTGTGCCCTTTTCGCCTGAATGAGGGGTTGAGTGAGGGCCGATGGTTCCCAACGGGCTGCCTGAGTTTTCCAGGTGCTTTCCATTGCGCTGTACTTCTGCACGATAGTTGCCAAGTCTGCGAAGTGTAATAAGAGATGATGGTTGATGGCGTTGAGTATTCCTTCGTCCGTGCAATTGTTGCAGAATGCTAATATCGCGTCCTCGTCGCGGCAATCTTTAACCTTGTCCTTGACAAGGAGGAATCTGGCCCAGAAGTGGTGGACCGTTTCCTGAGACTGTTGTTGTATGCTCATAAGAGCGCTTACGTCTGGGTGGGTGGGTGGACTTGAATCCGGACCCTGACCCGATCGATGATCCAGAGTCTGAAGATTTTCCAGACTTAATAGTCCGGACTCCGGAGTATCTTCAGATTGCTTATGCCCGCCGTCCGATTCTATGTTCGGAAGGCTGGTCACATCCTTTCGCTGGTGGGTATCCGGCTCTGCAAGGTCGGCGATCCGAACATAGTCCGTCTTCAGTATAGGGGAAGAGTCGTCGTCTTGCTCCTCGACTACCGCTATCTGGTGGGTGACCGGTGGAGATTTAATTTCTTTTTGGTCGGGTTTAAGCCCGATCCGATCGTAATCTGTGGCAATTCCCAGGGCGGCGACGCGGTCCAGGAGTTCGTTCAAAGACGAGAGCTCCGCCAGATCCATCTGCTTGGAGTGTTTGGAGTCGATACGAAGGGGATTCGCGATGGCCCGAGAAGTCATCATCGGCTTAACGGCCGAACGGGCGGTCATGGTAAAGCCGCCCAGCCGGAGGGTTTGGCCTGGGGCCAGGCCTCCTCCGGCGGTGATATTGTCTTTAAGGACGAGGCAAGTCATCGATCCTATCATCGACTTCACAGTGGAACTCTCAATGAAAGCACCAATGTCGGTGTCAAAACCGGCGGATCTCGGGTAGGGGGTCCCGAACTGTGCATCTAAGGTCGATGGTAACAGGAGACATGATGTTTACCCAGGTTCAGGCCCTCTCTATGGAGGTAATACCCTACTTCCTGCTTGATTGATCTTGATGAATATGAGTATTACAAGAGTTGATCTACCACGAGATCGAGATGGCTAAACCCTAGAAGTCTAGCCTGTATGACTATGGTAATGAGTATATCTCTCTCCGGACTAAGTCCTCCGGTTTATATAGACATCGGGAGGATCTAGGGTTACATGAGGTCAGTTACAGAGGGAGAAATCTACACGTTCGATCGCCAAGCTTGCCTTCCACGCCAAGGAGAGTCCCATCCGGACACGGGTGCAGTCTTCGGTCTTGATATCTTCACAGCCCATCAGTCCGGCCCATGGTTAACAGGCCGGACGCCCGAGGACCCCTTAGTCCAGGACTCCCTCAACCCCCTACCCGAGATCCGCTGGTTTTGACACCAACACCCCCTCCCACGTATATAAAGGGGGGGAGGAGGAGGCCAGCCAAGGGGAGGAGGCGCGAAGGGGGGCAATCCTACTCCAAGTAGGATTCGGCCCCCCTTTCCTATTCCAACTAGGAGAAGGGGGAAGGAGAGGGAGGAGAGAAGGAAAGGGGGCCCGGCCCCCCTAGTCCAATTCGGTTTGGGCTAGGGGGGCGTGCGCCACCTCTTGGCCTTCCTCCTCTCTTCCACTACTAGGCCCATGAGGCCCAATAAGCCCCCGGGGGTTCCGGTAACCCCCCGGTACTCCGGAAAATACCTGATACACCTCGGGACTATTCCGGTGTCTGAATATAACCTTACAATATATCAATCTTCATGTCTCGACCATTTCGAGACTCCTCGTCATGTCCGTGATCTCATGCGGGACTCCGAACTATCTTCGGTACATCATAACACATAAACTCATAATACCGATCGTCATCGAACGTTAAGCGTGCGGACCCTACGGGTTCGAGAACTATGTAGACATGACCGAGACTCATCTCCGGTCAATAACCAATAGCGGAACCTGGATGCTCATATTGGCTACCACATATTCTATGAAGATCTTTATCGGTCAAATCGCATAACAACATATGTTGTTCCCTTTGTCATCGGTATGTTACTTGCCCGAGATTCGATCGTCGGTATCACTATACCTAGTTCAATCTCGTTACCGACAAGTCTCTTTACTCGTTCCGTAATGCATCATCCCGCAACTAACTCATTAGTCACATTTCTTGCAAGGCTTATAGTGATATGCATTACCGAGAGGGCCCAGAGATACCTCTCCGGCAATCGGAGTGACAAATCCTAATCTCGATATATGCCAACTCAACAAACACCATCGGAGACACCTGTAGAGCATCTTTATAATCACCCAGTTACGTTGTGACATTTGATAGCACACTAAGTGTTCCTCCGGTATTCGGGAATTGCATAATCTCATAGTCAGAGGAACATGTATAAGTCATGATGAAAGCAATAGCAATAAACTAAACGATCATAGTGCTAAGCTAATAGATGGGTCTTGTCCATCACATCATTCTCCAATGATGTGATCCCGTTCATCAAATGACAACACATGTCTATGGCTAGGAAACATAACCATCTTTGATAAACAAGCTTGTCGTGGAATTATCACGGCAGATGTCCTCGTGCAAGGACTTAGTCGTGGAGCCATCGCAGCTAGGAAGCTTAAAGGGGTTAAGCGGGACAAAGGACACGAGGATTATACTGGTTCGGCCCCTTACAGTGAAGGTAAAAGCCTACGTCCAGTTGAGGTTGTATTGATTAGGGTTTCGACGACCAGGAGCTAAACCGCCCTGCCTGGTTATCGATTTGATCTTACTTGTCCCTGAACCGCCGCCGGGTCGTTCCTTTATATAGAGAGGTTGATGCCCAGCGGCTCTCAGAGTCCCAGCCGGCTTATAACAGTATCCGGTTCGGACTCTTAACTATTCTTGCCTTACACTACAAGTTTCACTATAACGGCGGTTTATCACTACGGGCCTTAAGCCATCTCCGGGTCTTAAGCCCATTACTGACCCGCCGTCCTCAAGCTTGGTACTGGGCTTCACGTGATGATCCTTATGATGTAACCTGGCCCCTCCTGGGCAGGTGACTCTAATGGTTATATCCTCAACATTAGGCCCCAGATTGATTTGAACCGGTTCATGTCAATCTTCAATCCCTTTAAGAGAAAATCTTCCGGCTTCTGCTTGTGTGAAGGTTATAACCCGCCGTGACGTCATCTTCTGGATTCCTGGTAACCCGCCATGATGTCATCTTCCATTAAACTCATTTTTTTATTCTGTCATATCCCAACGGATCTTACCTTAATAACCATCCCGAGAATCGAGGCGTTTCTGCGGCAAGATAATCATGTCTCCAGCCTCCTCATTTCTCGCGCCCATTTATGAGTCGTGCCTTATAAATAGGCCCGGCCCATAGGCCTTCGTCACTTCTCGATCCCTCGTCTTCCTCCTCTGACGCCCCAGAGCTTGAGCTCCGCCGCCGCTGCTGCGCCCCTTGTCTTCCTCAACCTCGGCCGCTGCATCACCCTGAACTGGTCCAGAGAAACGGCGGCAACCTCCGCAGCTCATCAGCGCCAGTAAGTTCTTGCCACCCCATACAGTAGATTCGCATTAGGGTTCTGTCGTTCTCCCCTGTTCTTCGTAGTTCATCTCAAGTTCTTCACAATTCTTCCACCGTGGCCTCTTTTGATCCGGAAAGTAGGATAGAACTCCTGCGGTAGTGGTTTCGCACCCATTTCCCATACTAGCAGATCCCTCTTGCTTGCAAAAAGACCTCATTAAAACTTATGAACTTCTCTGTGCCAGTTTTTAGGTCTAGAAATTTTTCCTTTCTAAACGACCGTTTGATCCAAAATAATCCCTGCAATCTGTGAAACTTGTTTGTGCAACACTTAGACAAAAACTGCCTCTGTGAGCCATGGTGGCTCATATCGCCGGCTTAAAAGAGGCCATGCTCTGTGAAAATTCCGGCTTACTCATAATAGAGTTAAATAACTTAAATTGCTTATAATACCCACGGCGGCTTAAATAACCTGACACAATTAGTCATATATCATTAGGCCCCTTCATGAACCGCCGTCCTGAATACTAAACTGAAATTTTTCTCCGGCTTAAATTTGAACCGGAAATTTTCCTTTGTCATAGGCTTCCATTTTCCACAATGCCGCGCAAGGCTCCCAAGGCACCCATTACGTGCAACTGGGTGAGGTCCAACGTTACTGAAAGCACCTTAGATGACTTCGTAAAAATGGGTTACCTGCCCAAAAAGGAGGTCATGTCCTACCGTGCGCCTGACCCGTCCGAAGAGAGACCTCAACCAAAAGATGGAGAGGTTGTTGTATTTGCTGACCACATGAGCCGAGGCTTTGCTCCTCCTGGCTCAAAATTCTTCAGAGATGTTCTGAACTTTTTCAATCTACGAGCTCAAGACATTGGACCCAATTCCGTGTCGAACATTTGTAACTTTCAAGTGTTCTGTGAGGTATATCTTGGAGAGGAACCCAGCCTGCTACTCTTTAGGGAGTTATTTTACCTGAACCGCCAGAATGAATGCGCCAACGGGCCTAGCTTGGAACTTGGTGGAATATCAATTCAACGACGGAGGGATTGTCTCTTTCCTTATGCTGAGCCGCCAAGCCACCCAAAGGACTAGAATCAGACATGGTTCTACTGCCAGGATACTTCTCCGGCTGATGAGAACCCTCTGCCCGGCTTTCGCGCCCTGCGTCTGGAATCAAACCACCCCCTGCCAGACAAATTATCTCAAGCTGAGCGCCAACCACTTATCCCCACCATCAACAAAATCAAAGCTCTTCTGGGAAACGGCCTTAACGGCGTTGATCTGGTCCGGGTCTGGATTGCTTGGCGGGTGATCCCTCTAAGCCGCCGCCCCGGCTTAATGTGTGATTACACCGGCCGGAAGGATGATCCTCTTCGGCACAGCCCCAACGACTTACCTGAAGATGTCATTGATGACATGACCAAATCCCTTCTGAACGAGAGCTTAGCAGATTGCGGGAGGACCGGCTTAAGTCCATTCTGCAAAGCTAACCCGGCTCCGGCGGTAAGCTACTAATCTGAGCACTTTACTTTTCATTTTAACAATTTTCGTTTTTAACTTCAAGAAACCTTTGTTGTATTTTTCAGGCTAATGATAAGTTCTGGAAGGTCATGTATGACCATGAGGCTGCTAAAAAAGCCAGGAAGGCTAAAAAATCCACCAGGAGAGCCGCTCCCCGCAAGAAGGGGAGTAAGCCTAGCGCCTCAGACCTGCTTCAGCTGGATGATACCTCCGAGTCAGAGGTAGCCCTTGATTCTTATGCTCTTCTTTGTTTTTTGTTTGTTCTTAACCACCTTATCGACACTGATTATCAGCAGGAGGACACCGGAGCGAGTAACCCGGTGACTGAAGAGGTAACTATACTTTCCTCCGACTCGGAGCCCTTGCCAAGGCTGAAAGTCCGAAGAGTAACCCGGAAAGTAAGATTTTCACATCCTTTAGCTTATCAAGATCCTCAATTTCTTTTGAAGCGACAGATTCATGAGAGCTGGAGGCACACCCGGACCAACAAGGATGCAGACCTCTCCTCCGGCTTACCTGAAGCATCAAGGAAGCGCCGGACCGAGGTTATCTCCAACTTATATCCTTTTCATCCTTTGGCGGGCGTCACTCGTCAACCGCTCAATTCTTCTGATTCAAACTATCAGGAAACTTCACCTTCCTCTAGGGACTCCATGCAATCTAACTTGCCGGCTTTCAAGACCGCACCCGGGTAATGATGATCAGTTTATGTTGTGCTTATCTTACTCATGTTTTTTGTACTAACCTTTTGACTTTCAGTGCACAAGCAAAGCTCAGCAAGAGGGCAAAGAAAAGTAACCCGGTCGAAGAGCCGGTCTTAACTGAACCCAATGCCTCTGCCTCTGAGCCGCCGTCTGCACCAGCTCCAGAAACCACCGCTCCAACTGAAGAACAAGCCATGGGGGGTTCTGACAACCCGGAGATTCCCAGCCCAGCTCAACCGGCCGATGACCCGGATGTGGTGATTACTCGGACCGAATATGTTGAGCCGGGAAGACCCAATGTGCTGGCTAGATGCTCTGCTAAAGAAGAACTGCTAGAGCACCGCAGGGCCAGACTGGATATCACAGACTATGCTAACTTGAGCATTGGAGATATTGTTGCTGGTTATATTGGTCAAGTGCACAATAGTCGGGACCTGGAAATTGACATGGTGAAGCAGATACAGCAAAAATCTGAGGTATAATTCCCTTGTTTACTCCATAGTCATCCTTACCATATTAGCCCCCAAGTCTATTATTTATGACAGAATATGTTGTAGACTTAATACCGGCTTACCTGTTAACACTCAAGGGCCGGGTTAAACAGCGTAGGTGAACCGGTCTTTTACCTTATGTTTTAATCAAGTAATGGAGCAACTTTCCCCATTAGCCCCCAAGTGCCAAGCACCTTTGCCTGCAGAGTGCTTGGGACTTATTTTCATGAACCGGCACTGTAAATAAAGCTTCTTAGCCTACATTAGCCCCCAAGTGCCAAGTGTCTTTGCTTGCAAAGTGCTTGGGACTTTAATATTGCATGATAATCACTCAAACTGTAACCCGGAACTTGTATAGGCTGCCTGCAAAAAACTTGAGTCGGAAATCTCTGATCTGAAGACCCGCCTGAAGACTCAGGAAAAGGAGACCCAGAAGGCCAATGCCAAGTTTGAGTTCAGTGTCTCTGCACAAGAAAAACTGAAGAAAAAATTTGAAACAGAAAGAAAAGCCTGGGCCGATGAGAAGACTGCCCTGCTCAGCCGGGCTGAACAAGCGGAGGCTGCTCTTACTGAAAGAACCACCGAACTCTCCGGCTTAAAACGCCATGTATCGCAGATGGTCGCCGCAATCTTCGGTAAGTTACTCTGTAAGCTTCTAACAAGTTTACATCATTTACGTCTGATAAGTCCCACCATTGCCATCAGCTCACCTGACTTTGTAATGCAGGTCCCAGGAGTTCCAACCTCAACCAGAACGTGCTGACCAAGCTGAAGGCGGTTTACACTTTGGTGGAGCAACTTTACACCGGGTCACAACGTGCGTTAGCCGTTGTGGCTCTGTCCAATGAAGTTCCCACTCACCTGGCAGATGTACTTAGGCGGCTTGCCGTACTTCCTCAGCGCTTCCAAGAGCTGAGACGGGCTTCTGCAAGAGCCGGAGCCATAGCTGCTCTGAGCCGGGCCAAGGCGTTTCTACCGGAGCTAGACCCGGCCGACATCGCTCTTGGATATCCCAGCCTGAAGGAAGACGGCACCCCCTTTGACCAGAAAGACTTTGCCGCCTGTGTGAAGAGCGTTCGCCCGGTGGCCACCTTGATTGGGAATGACACAGACCTTACCAAGTATCAGCCGGGCTATGACGCGGAGAATCAGAGGATCCCAACTCCACGCTATGAAGCAGTCAGCCTGATCCCTCTGACTCGTAAGCATACCTTCGCCCCAGAAGTTGACCCGGCCGGGTTAATTGATGATGAGGCTCAATTTGAAGCTTTGAGCGGCATTGACTGGAAATCATCAACCTTCCAGGTCATGGAAACAGCCGGAGGAGCGGAGAGGGATGAGCCGGAAGCTTCAACCCAACAAGCACCTTGACTACTTAGGCATCTCATGGTTACGCCTTATAAACAATGCCTCACCTTTTGGACTCGGGGAGTCCTGTAATAGAGTAGGAAAAACAGTTAATTTTGTCGTGCCATCGTGCACGTGTGCAGTGCTTAACTCCATTGAAGCTGCTCTTTCATGTTCCTCCGGATTATGTTTGATCATTTACTTTCCTTAAGCTTGAAGAACTGTCTTTAATTATTCTGCATAGAAAAATAAATCACAAGTCTCTAGGCGGCTTACCGCATGGAGAGTCATATATCTTACATATAGCCCGGAATATAAACCAAGGTCATAAAAGACCGGCTCTCAATCATATCTTCGAGATAACCACAATAGCATACCTGCAAGCCTTGCAAGTACACCTCCGGCTTATGTAACCCAAATAATGAGGTTGAGAACGCAATTCCGGTTCATCAGCACCTATAATGCCTATTGTGTGCTATCAACATTATTAATCAAAGTTAAGCCGGCGGAGTAAGAACCGCCCTTGCACATTGTTGATATGATTAAAAGAACTTGTAGCAAACCAAAAGATCAAAACTCAGGGGCTTCTGGTTCGAATACGACCAGAGAACCGTCCCAAAGGGGTTAAGCTTAAGATTCGAATGCGATCATATAGCCCCCAGTGGCTTTGGCGTTGCCTATCAAGAGGGTACCGACAGTTATGTTCTCTTGGGTTCGGATACGACCCATGTTTGAATAGGAAGCCCCCAAATGACCTTAAGAGTTGTTTAACGACGCTGATTCGAATACGATCCACGTCGGTTCCCAAAGGGGGTTGAGCCATGATTCAAATATGATCAAGAAAAACTCCCCAATGAGCTCGGCAATTTGCCAATCAAGTGGGTATCGACAGCTATGTTCTCTTTGGTTCGAATACGACCTATGTTTGAACAGGAAGCCCCCAGGTGATCATATTGTTAATGGCTAGATTCGAATACGATCGTAAGCCGGATCCACCTCCAAGTGACCATGTAATGTTGTAATGGAAATAACACATTTACCTTTGGAGGAGAAAAGGACAGAGGTCCTGCTTTATTATTTATCATAATATATACATGGCTATAGAAATATGTACATTATGAGAGCCAGTGGCTCAAGTGTAATAAGGCCGAAGCTGAGCTATGTTCCACGACCGACGGGTCTCTTCCTCCGACTTACGTGAATCTTTGTGCTCCCGAACATCGATAAGGTAGTATGACCTGTTGTACAAGTTCTTGCTGACCACAAAGGGCCCTTCCCAGGGCGGGGATAACTTGTGTGCATCTGTTTGATCATGGATGAGCTGGAGCACCAGATCACCTTCCTGGAAGACCCTGGACTTAACCCGGCGGCTGTGATAGCGGCGCAGGTCTTGTTGGTAAATCGCCGAGCGAGCTGCTGCCACATCACGCTGTTCGTCCAACAAGTCAAGAGCATCTTGGCGCGCCCGCTCATTATCCGCCTCAACATAAGCCGCCACTCGAGGCGAGTCATGACGGATGTCGCCAGGGAGGACCGCCTCCGCTCCATAAACCATGAAGAAAGGCATGTAACCCGTAGACCTGTTAGGAGTAGTATTGATGCTCCATAACACGGAGGGTAACTCCTCCACCCAACAACCCGGCGTCTGTTGCAAAGGGACCAAAAGCCGGGGCTTGATGCCCTTCAAGATTTCCTGATTGGCTCTCTCAGCTTGACCATTGGATTGAGGGTGAGCCACTGATGAAACATCAAGCCGAATATGCTCTCGTTGACAAAACTCCTCCATGGCGCCTTTAGACAGATTGGTACCATTGTCAGTTATAATGCTGTGTGGAAAACCAAAGCGAAATATCACCCTCTTCATGAACTGAACCGCTGTGGCTGCGTCACACTTACTAACTGGCTCTGCTTCAACCCACTTTGTGAACTTGTCGACCGCCACCAAGAGGTGGGTCTTCTTATCCTTGGATCTTTTAAAAGGCCCAACCATATCAAGGCCCCAGACCGCAAATGGCCAAGTAATTGGAATCATCCTCAATTCTTGAGCCGGCACATGAGCCCGTCGCGAGAACCTCTGGCAACCGTCACATTTACTGACCAAATCCTCTGCATCAGCATGAGCCGTCAGCCAATAAAAACCATGACGAAAAGCCTTGGCCACAAGGGATTTTGAGCCGGCATGATGGCCACAATCCCCCTCATGAATTTCACGTAAAATTTCTTGACCTTCCTTAGGGGAAACACAACGCTGGAAAGTTCCAGTGACACTGCGACGATGCAGCTCGCCATTGATAATTATCATTGACTTAGACCGCCGGGTTATTTGTCTGGCCAAAGTTTCATCCTCAGGCAATTCTCCCCGGGTCATGTAAGCCAAGTATGGTATTGTCCAGTCTGGGGTAATGTGGAGAGCCGCCACCAACTGTGCCTCTGGGTCAGGAACAACCAAGTCTTTCTCTGTAGGCAACTTAACAGAAGGGTTATGCAAAATGTCCAAGAAACTATTAGGCGGCACCGGCTTTCGCTGAGAGCCCAGCCGGCTTAATGCATCAGCCGCCTCGTTCTTCCTGCGATCAATGTGCTCTACTTGGTAACCCTGAAAATGTCCAGCAATGGCATCAACTTCGCGGCGATAAGCCGCCATGAGAGGGTCCTTGGAATCCCACTTGCCTGACACTTGTTGGGCCACCAAATATGAGTCGCCAAAGCACCTTACCCGGCTTAAGCTCATCTCCTTAGCCATCCGAAGACCATGGAGCAAGGCCTCGTACTCAGCCGCATTGTTAGTACAGGGAAACATCAACCGTAGCACATAGCAAAACTTGTCACCTCGAGGGGAAGTTAATACAACTCCAGCCCCTGAGCCTTCCAATTGCCTAGACCCGTCGAAGTGAATAGTCCAGTATGTATTATCCGGCTTCTCTTCAGGCACCTGCAGCTCTGTCCAATCGTTGATGAAATCCACCAATGCTTGAGATTTGATAGCAGTGCGTGGCACGTATTTCAGACCATGGGGCCCAAGTTCTATAGCCCACTTAGCCACTCTTCCTGTGGCTTCTCTGTTTTGGATGATATCTCCTAGGGGAGCAGAACTAACCACAGTGATAGGGTGAACCTGGAAATAATGCTTAAGCTTCCGGCTTGCCATGAATACCCCATAAACAAGCTTCTGCCAATGTGGATACCGTTGTTTGGACTCAATGAGTACTTCGCTGACGTAGTAAACCGGCCGCTGAACCGGATACTCCTTACCTGCTTCCTTACGCTCCACCACCACAGCCACACTGACAGCTCGTGTGTTAGCGGCTACATACAGCAATAAGGGCTCCTTGTCAACAGGAGCAGCAAGGACTGGGGGCTCAGCCAGCTGTCTCTTCAAATCCTCAAAAGCAGCATTAGCGGCATCATTCCAGATAAAGTCATCTGTTTTCTTCATCAACTGGTACAGTGGCATGGCCTTTTCACCCAAACGGCTTATAAACCGGCTCAAGGCAGCGATGCGGCCCGCCAGACGCTGGACGTCGTTTATGCACGCCGGCTTAGCCAGAGAGGTGATTGCTTTGATCTTTTCCGGGTTAGCTTCAATGCCTCTGTGAGAAACCAGAAAACCCAAGAGCTTGCCTGCGGGAACACCAAAAACACACTTGGCCGGGTTAAGCATCATCTTGTAAACCCGGAGGTTGTCAAAGGTTTCTTTAAGATCATCTACCAAGGTCTCCTTCTCCCTGGACTTAACCACGATATCATCCACATAGGCATGAACGTTGCGCCCAATCTGGTTATGAAGACAATTCTGCACACAACGCTGGTAAGTCGCCTGTGCACTCCTGAGCCCAAAAGGCATAGACACATAACAGAAGGCTCCAAAGGGAGTGATGAACGCGTCTTCTCCTGGTCCTTAACTGCCATTTTAATCTGATGGTATCCAGAATAAGCACCCAAAAAACTTAAGCGCTCACAACCCGCCGTAGCATCAATAATCTGATCAATACGGGGGAGAGCAAAAGGATCAGCCGGACAAGCCTTGTTTAAATCCGTGTAGTCCACACACATCCGCCAGGTGCCGTTCTTCTTGAGCACGAGCACCGGGTTAGCTAACCATTCTGGATGAAAAACTTCAACAATAAACACGGCCGCCAAGAGCCGGGCTACTTCCTCACCGATGGCTTTCCGCCTCTCCTCATTAAACCGCCAGAGGAATTGCCTGACCGGCTTAAATTTCGGATCAATGTTGAGAGTGTGCTCAGCGAGTTCTCTAGGTACACCTGGCATGTCAGAAGGTTTCCACGCAAAGATGTCCCTGTTCTCACGGATGAACTCGATGAGCGCGCCTTCCTATTTCGGATCCAGATTGGCACTGATGCTGAACTGCTGAGATGAGTCACCTGGAACAAAGTCAACAAGTTTAGTCTCATCAGCTGATTTAAATTTCATTACCGGCTCATGCTCCGTGGTTGGCTTTTTCAAAGACGTCATATCTGCCGGGTCAACATTGTCCTTGTAAAACTTCAACTCCTCTGTGGCACAAACAGATTCCGCGTAAGCCGCGTCACCTTCCTCACACTCCAAGGCTATCTTTCGGCTGCCATGAACCGTAATGGTCCCATTGTGACCCGGCATCTTGAGCTGCAAATACACGTAACACGGCCGTGCCATGAACTTGGCGTAAGCCGGCCGCCCAAATAAAGCATGATACGGACTTCTTATCTTAACCACCTCAAAGGTTAATTTTTCCGCCCTGTAGTTGTACTCATCTCCAAAAGCCACTTCCAGCTCGATCTTACCAACTGGATATGCCGACTTACCAGGCACCACACCATGGAAAACAGAATCAACCCCATACGACGGAAGGTCTCATAATAGAGGATGTTGATGCTGCTGCCTCCGTCCATGAGCACTTTAGTGAATTTATATCCCCCACCTAAGGAGCCACCACCAGGGCTAGGTGACCCGGATTATCAACCCGGGGAGGGTGATCTTCCCTACTCCACACAATAGGCTGCTCAGACCATCTTAAATAGCGTGGAACCGCCGGCTCAACAGCATTCACAACCCTTTTATGAAGCTTCTGATCTCGCTTGCACAGACTGGTGGTAAACACATGATACTGTCCACCATTGAGCTGCTTTGGATTGGTCTGGTATCCCCCCTGCTGCTGCTGATGACCCTGGCCGGGCTGTTGATTAAAGCCCCCTTGAACATTCTGAGAATTGGAATTTGAACCGCCGCCCGGGCCATGAAAGCTGCCAGCACCTGAGCCGCCGCCCGGGCCACTGTTGCCATTGAAAGCATTGGAATTTTTAAAGGCCTTCATGATTGGGCAGTCCTTCCATAAATGAGTGGCCGGCTTTTCCCTAGAGCCATGCCTTGGGCAAGGCTCATTCAACAACTGTTCAAGCGTCGGGCCTGACCCGCCGGCTCGGGGAGGTGGTCTCCCCTTACGCCGGTGGTTGTTACCCTGTGAATTGGTGTTGGCCACAAACTCCACACTGCCATCCGCCTTACGCTTGTTACCTCCCTGGTTCGCCGGGTTATGCTGGGGGCCCTTGCCATTGCCATTCCGTTTTCCCTTCCCTGTCCTTTCATCATCCGACGCGGGATCCTTGGTACTATCAGAATCGGCGTACTTGACCAGAGCCGTCATCAGCGTACCCATATCATTGCAGTCGCGCTTGAGCCGCCCGAGCTTCATCTTCAGGGGCGCAAAACGACAATTCTGCTCCAACATTAAGACAGAGCCGGCATCCATCTTATCAGATGAATGTATTATCTCCTTGACCCGGCGAACCCAATGGGTTGTAGACTCACCCTCCTGCTGCTTGCAGTTAGTCAAATCCACAATTGACATAGATTGCCTACATGTATCTTTAAAGTTTTGGATGAACCGGGCTTTTAGCTCAGCCCAAGACCCGATAGAGTTAGGCGGCAGTCCTTTCAACCAAGTGCGGGCAGTCCCATCTAACATCATGGTGAAGTACTTGGCCATTGCCGCTTCACTGACCTCCAGCAACTCCATGGCCATCTCGTAACTCTCGATCCATGCTCCGGGTTGTAAATCAGCCGTGTAATTAGGCACCTTCCTAGGCCCTTTGAAATCCTTGGGCAGACGTTCATTATGGAGAGCCGGCACCAGACAAGGGACACCTCCAGTCCTCGTAGGTATACCCGCATCGACAGAAGCCGTCGGATAAGCCGGGGGTGGCTGGTAAGCCGTCAACTGAGGCGCCTACTCCGCCTCTTGCCGTGCTCCGTCTTCGTCTACCGCGTGAAAGGCTCCGTTATGAGCCGGGTCGTGGCTAGGAGGCAAGTCATGGCGTCGGACATTGCTTGAGCAGGTCGCTGAGACCATGTGTCTGCTATAACTCGGGCTCCGGCCTGGACGAGGGGTTGAATGAATCATGTCCCGGCTATAAGAATATGCCTCCTGCTGCGCCAGAGCCATCTGAAGGAGTTCTCTGACCCGGCGGGTTTCAACCGCCGTTGGAGAGTCGCCATCGATTGGGAGAGCCGCCAGTCGCGCCGCCGCGGCGACCATGTTTTCCAACGGGTTGGCATAATGACCCGGTGGTATTGGCACGTATTGAGGCGGGGCAGCGTTCACCCGGGGAGGCCCCATCACTTGGGGCTGAATTGACGTTTCAGCCCCGGGCGTCGTGATCTCTGGCGGGTTACTGGGCCCTGCACCAGGCGTGTTGAAAAGGTTTCGAGGATCGTAAACCGGAGGGAGTCGAGATTGGGCCTTTTGATGCCTCCTTCTCATGACCTCATTGGACGCGTTCTGATCCATCGTGAGTCGGAAAGACTGTGCCTGAATTAGCTGAGTCTGGGCGTCGAGAGCCGCCCTCTCCGCAGCCATCCTGATCCCTTCCGCCGCCAGATCCTCCTTGGCTTTTGCTAGATCCAACTTTAACTGTGCCACCTCCGCGTCATGCTGAGCTTGATTCGCTGGGGCGACCGTAGCGGTTAACAGGGCCGTCATCTTGTCTGTGAGATCCATCAGCACCTGAGCCGGCGAGGGCACATGGCTTCCTGCCCCGGCGGCGGGGTTTTGAACAGGTTGTGCGCCAGCCATGAAGATTCCAACCCGGCTCGGCGGCTCAAAGGGGTCCGGAATACTGTCGCCATCGGAACAACCCCTGAGCCTGCCATCTTGAAGTTGGTATAACGAGTCGGTCTCCTCTGTGGATGACTCGCCGTCAGAGCGAGCGGCCGTCTCCTCGCTAGATCCAGATCTTTCAGAGAGTCCTCCATGGACGCATCCCACGAAAGCATGCTTCAAGGCAGGCAGAGTTCGGGCGGGTCGTGCACGCTGAGCCGTCTCGATGAGATCGGCGCAGAGGTCCGGCTCAAGGCCCGGCTCACCAATCTTGCCAATAAAGACATGGATTCCGCCGAAGGGGACCCGGTACCCGTACTCGATTGAGCCGGCGTCGGGGCCCTAGTTTGCATCGTCGATGTAGAGCTTGCCGCGACGACTCTTGGTCATCCGGCCCACAGCGTATCCCTTGAGCCCTTCGAAGCTGCCCTTCAAGAACTCAAATCCACCGTGCGCTGGCCCCACGGTGGGCGCCAACTGTCGTGGAATTATCACGGCAGATGTCCTCGTGCAAGGACTTAGTCATGGAGCCATCGCAGCTAGGAAGCTTAAAGGGGTTAAGCGGGACAAAGGACACGAGGATTATACTGGTTCGGCCCCTTACAGTGAAGGTAAAAGCCTACGTCCAGTTGAGGTTGTATTGATTAGGGTTTCGACGACCAGGAGCTAAACCGCCCTGCCTGGTTATTGATTTGATCTTACTTGTCCCCGAACCGCCGCCGGGTCGTCCCTTTATATAGAGAGGTTGACGCCCAGCGGCTCTCAGAGTCCCGGCCGGCTTATAACAGTGTCCGGCTCGGACTCTTAACTATTCTTGCCTTACACTACAAGTTTCACTATAACGGCGGTTTATCACTACGGGCCTTAAGCCATCTCCGGGTCTTAAGCCCATTACTGACCCGCCGTCCTCAAGCTTGGTACTGGGCTTCACGTGATGATCCTTATGACGTAACCCGGCCCCTCCTGGGCGGGTGACTCTAATGGTTATATCCTCAACAAAGCTAGTCAAGTATGGGCATACTAGGGACACTCTGTTTGTCTATGTATTCACACATGTACTAAGTTTCCGGTTAATACAATTCTAGCATGAATAATAAACATTTATCATGATATAAGGAAATGTAAATAACAACTTTATTATTGCCTCTAGGGCACATTTCCTTCACAAACTATGTAACTGTAACTCCTCCAACCGTAACGTGCTAGAGATTCACCTTGATTTTCAATTTCCTTTTCGTTTGCGGCTTGCAGTTGCACTTGCACTTGAGGTGGTTCATTCTCAACAGTTAAAGAGGTAGAAGTTGATTTTCTTCAAAATTAAGAAGATCTCGGTCTACACCTCTGAATTTGTCTTCACCGGTAATTCCACCTTCCCGATTTGCTTCTCCGGTGACTCCACCTTGACCAAACACGTGTTGACTTCGTTGATCTGTTCATGGATCTTGTCTTACTTGAGCCCCATCACCATCACCTCATAGCGCGGAGCATCCGACTCTTCAGTGATCTCGTTGTGTTTCGTGCGAGTGCCCATGGTCGGGTCGAACACAACTAGAATTTTACCATGGGAAGTACCCGGAACCCTTGTCGGTGACCCCACGAAAAACGGCCACCCTAATCGAAAACAACGAGTGGGATTTTACCAAGCCGAAACCCAACAGACGCCGCACCCTCAAGGAATCGACTGGCTACTGCTACCAATTGATATGATCATGATACGATCAACACGAAATTCACACAACTAACTTGATTTACTCATGGATACTCGTTTAAGTTCGGACACAAACCGAGGACCACCCAATTCTACCAAGTAATTCTAGGATTCTACACTAGAGCTAGCTATTACAACTTGGAGAAGAGGTAAGATACGATCGACCAACTGTGGAGGGGTTTATAGCTAGGGGAGAGGAGGGTGATAACGACAAACAAGCAATGGCGTGACCAGTACACCGTAGCACAAGCCGAGTCACAGGCGGAGCTCCCGGTAGGGCGAGGTCAGACGCTCGCCCTACCTTGATTTTTGGCGATTTTGTTTTACCGATACATGTTCGATCGCTAAAAGATCGTTGGAAAAGAAAAATCAGCGCTAAAAGTTTTTATTGGTCCGTGATTTAACATGCCACTACTTGGACACCTTACCGGGCCGTAGCCCGTAGCAGCTAGTAGGTCATGCTGTCACACGCCTCGCTCAACCTAGTCCACGGCACGCCATGCTCCAGACCCTCGCCCAAGCGAGAGCGAGCGAGTTGGAGACTGGCGCACCCGGCATACATGCTGACATGTGTTTTTTTCGGATCTTGGTTTCAATTTGAGATAATGGTGTGTATTACTATTATCTATGTTGGTGTGCACTATTATAGTGTGTATTATAGTTGGTTTTGCATACAGAAAATTAAGCTTAAGATCCGCCTCACCTCAGAAAAGTTTCGTCATCCGCCACTGAGCCGAGTTGATGGCAACGACGTGAGGAGGAACATAGGAGTGCTTGGTTCATCTCAGGCGTTGATCGCCCTTCACTCGAACAAATCCAGAGCGTCCATCCATTCCGCGTAATGATTTGTTAGTTCTTCATGCCAAGTGTCCATTTCTTCTTAACATGAAGTGCAGAGTTTCACAGTCTGGCCGGAATCAAATCGAATACGGCCATTCAGGAAAGCCACGGAAAAGCGAGAGCATAGCCCGGCACTTTCCTAGCGACGGCACGAATCGTGATGCGCCATCCGACGGTCCAAGCCAGTTCGGGCACCCACGGCACCGAGCTAAAATCCCCTCCCGACCGCTCCGCCGCCACCCCTACCGTCCACCGCCCCTCCTCCTCTCCCACCAACCTCACTCGAGCTCTCGGAGCGGCGCAGCTAGGGTTAGCTCCGGCCACGAACCCCTAAACCCTACCACTCTCCCACCGCCATCGCCGACTACCACAAGGCAATTTAGCCGCTGCGCCTCGCCGCCCGCTTCGATCCGGGGCTAGGGTTCCGCGGTTCTAAGTCCCGTTCGGGCGTCGGGGTGGTGGTGGTCTCGGGCGGCGGTATGGCGGGGTACGAGGAGGAGAACCTGAACGCCATGAATGGCTACGAGGAGGACGAGGAGGTGGAGGAGGAGGTCGAAGAGGAGGTAGAGGAGGTGGAGGAGGAAGAGGAGGAGGAGGAGAGGCCCGCCGCCGAGGGATCTCGAGATGGAGGAGGTGGAGGGGAGGCCGTTGGTAGCGGAGAGGCTGGTGGCGTGCAAGGCGGTAGGGACGTGCCTGCCGAGCCCGCCGACGGGTCCGGGTGAGTTAGTTGCGCTTTTAGGTTTTGGTTTGGTCTGTTGGACTGGATGAGGTTTGGTTAACTCGTTTGGTTTGGTCTGTGCTTCTCTACAGGAAAATTTTCGTTGGGGGTGTAGCCTGGGAGACAACCGAAGGTAGATAAGTAATTCCTGTAGGGTATTTTGCCAAGGATGGGGACGATTTTAGTTTTTGGACTTGTCATACAAAATGCTCCAGCTGTGGGTGATTGATTATACAAACATTTAAAAAGAGTCGAGAACAAAAAAGTAGTTAGGTGCATTAGATCAACATAGAACAAACTCGTTTTGCATTTACAAGACAAGTGCATCTCAACGTCCTTTCACAGCTAGGCTTAGTTTGTATGATTCACCTCATCACATGAAATACAGTGTTGTTCTGAATTGCTTATTTCTTCTGCTGTAACTGTAAGAAGCTTATACATTGTTTTCAGCCGTATATTTTCAATGGGCAGGAACCAGGATTAGAATTTAGTGATATGTGGGCCAACCTACTCCCAGTGATCTTTGGGTTCGCACATTAGTCAAGAAAAAGGGGACACAGAGCAAGAATATATGGCTACACATTTCTCCTTAATTCTATCTAGAGCCATTTTGGTGTCTGTTATTAACGATTAAATTCTCCATTCCTGCATGCCTTGCTAGCTTGCTTAGGTGGAACATGTATTTTCATGAATGGTGCCATCATCAAGAAATTAGTTAATCTGAGGGAAACTTGCGTTGAGAGTTGTGAGATACTGAGATCGATTTGCTCAGATATCCAAAAAGTGTTGAAATTCTGAACTGTGTTACAATGTTCACACAAACTTTTTGTTACATGGAGTGGAGGGAGTACATTTCAGGTCCAAATTTTATGCACATATACAACAACAACAACAAAGCCTTTAGTCCCAAACAAGTTGGGGTAGGCTAGAGGTGAAACCCATAAGATCTCGCAACCAACTCATGGCTCTGGCACATGGATAGCAAGCTTCCACGCACCCCTGTCCATAGCTAGCTCTTTGGTGATACTCCAATCCTTCAGGTCTCTCTTAACGGACTCCTCCCATGTCAAATTCGGTCTACCCCGCCCTCTCTTGACATTCTCCGCACGCTTTAGCCGTCCGCTATGCACTGGAGCTTCTGGAGGCCTGCGCTGAATATGCCCAAACCATCTCAGACGATGTTGGACAAGCTTCTCCTCAATTGGTGCTACCCCAACTCTATCTCGTATATCATCATTCCGGACTCGATCCTTCCTCGTGTGGCCACACATCCATCTCAACATACGCATCTCTGCCACACCTAACTGTTGAACATGTCGCCTTTTAGTCGGCCAACACTCCGCGCCATACAACATTGCGGGTCGAACCACCGTCCTGTAGAACTTGCCTTTTAGCTTTTGTGGCACTCTCTTGTCACAGAGAATGCCAGAAGCTTGGCGCCACTTCATCCATCCGGCTTTGATTCGATGGTTCACATCTTCATCAATACCCCCATCCTCCTGCAACATTGACCCCAAATACCGAAAGGTGTCCTTCCGAGGTACCACCCGGCCATCAAGGCTAACCTCCTCCTCCTCACACCTAGTAGTACTGAAACCGCACATCATGTACTCGGTTTTAGTTCTACTAAGCCTAAACCCTTTCGATTCCAAGGTTTGTCTCCATAACTCTAACTTCCTATTTACCCCCGTCCGACTATCGTCAACTAGCACCACATCATCTGCAAAGAGCATACACCATGGGATATCTCCTTGTATATCCCTTGTGACCTCATCCATCACCAATGCAAAAAGATAAGGGCTCAAAGCTGACCCCTGATGTAGTCCTATCTTAATCGGGAAGTCATCGGTGTCGACATCACTTGTTCGAACACTTGTCACAACATTATCGTACATGTCCTTGATGAGGGTAATGTACTTTGCTGGGACTTTGTGTTTCTCCAAGGCCCACCACATGACATTCCGCGGTATCTTATCATAGGCCTTCTCCAAGTCAATGAACACCATATGCAAGTCCTTCTTTTGCTCCCTATATCTCTCCATAAGTTGTCGTACCAAGAAAATGGCTTCCATGGTCGACCTCCCATGCATGAAACCAAACTGATTTTTGGTCACGCTTGTCATTCTTCTTAAGCGGTGCTCAATGACTCTCTCCCATAGCTTCATTGTATGGCTCATCAGCTTAATTCCACGGTAATTAGTACAACTCTGAACATCCCCCTTGTTCTTGAAGATTGGTACTAATATACTCCGTCTCCATTCTTCTGGCATCTTGTTTGCCCGAAAAATGAGGTTGAAAAGCTTGGTTAGCCATACTATCGCTATGTCCCCGAGACCTTTCCACACCTCAATGGGGATACAATCAGGGCCCATCGCCTTGCCTCCTTTCATCCTTTTTAAAGCCTCCTTCACCTCAGACTCCTGGATTCGCCGCACAAAACGCATGCTGGTCTCATCAAAGGAGTCGTCCAGTTCAATGGTAGAACTCTCATTCTCCCCATTGAACAGCTTGTCGAAGTACTCCCGCCATCTATGCTTAATCTCCTCGTCCTTCACCAAGAGTTGGCCTGCTCCGTCCTTGATGCATTTGACTTGGCCAATATCCCTCGTCTTCCTCTCCCGGATCTTGGCCATCTTATAGATGTCCCTTTCACCTTCCTTCGTGCCTAACCGTTGGTAGAGGTCCTCATATGCCCGACCCCTTGCTTCACCAACAGCTCGCTTTGCGGCCTTCTTCGCCATCTTGTACTTCTCTATGTTGTCTGCACTCCTATCCAGGTATAGGCGTCTGAAGCAATCTTTCTTCTCTTTAATCGCCTTTTGGACATCATCATTCCACCACCAGGTATCCTTATCTTCGCTTCTCCTTCCCCTGGACACTCCAAACTCCTCCGAGGCCACCTTACGAATGCAAGTCGCCATCTTCATCCACACATTGTCCGCATCCCCTCCTTCCTCCCAAGGGCCCTCCTTAATGACCCTCTCCTTGAACACCTGAGCTACCTCCCCCTTGAGCTTCCACCACTTCGTTCTAGCAACTTTGGCACGCTTATCCCGCTGGACACGAATCCGAAAGCGGAAGTCAGCAACCACCAGCTGAGGGGATGGGTGATTATACCCTCAAAACTCAGAGTAACCTCTCTCTCTCTCTTTCTCCGCAGCCTTTGGCCATAACTGGCACTGGCCTCTTTCCCCTCACATGTCGCTTCACCCTCCTGTTCCCCTATGCACATGCATGCAGTGTAATTGACTTCCGGTTGCTAATGGGAAGGGGTGAAATAGGTAACCCAATTGGGGTAGAAACAAAATATGCTGGGTAATTTTTTAAAATAAACAAGAAACCAATTTTATGCTGGGTATTGAGGAACAGAGGGAGCAAATGAACAGTTTTAGCTACTATTTATAGCCAAGTTTGTCCTTTTAGTTTCTCTATGTATGGATTGAGTGTGGATTTGAGATTTTGTTTCATGTTAGATGCATCTTTTATGAATGATGTATTAAATTCTCAATTTTAACGGCTATGAATGATAATATTGATAATTGACTAACTGTAATTGGGGTGTGTTTGGACTGCTGTGTGTGCTGACTCCTGTTTAGGAAGCTGAAATTCTTTTGTCATGCTAAATTAGGAAATTGTGATCCATAACGAGTTGATTTGGGTAGGGTAAAGGTCTGAAGGTTGGGGATAGGGGGAAGGGAACTTACTTCCAAACTACAATTATGCAGAAAATTCCATAGTCTATGTTTCCATGATAATGTTCTGTCTGCGGTCATGTTGTAAGGTTAGCCTGGTTTATTCATACCTTGCTGTTGTTTGAGTCCAACAAGTGCTTCTTATGCATCTCACTTTCAGATTTTTATTGGTTGTGCCGGTTAATACTATGTGGTTATTTGAGTTTAACAAATGTTTCTCACATATCTCATCCAGTGCTGTTTAATTTATTTACTTTGGCAGAGGAGCTTGATCGTAGGAGTATTATAGTTTTGATGTCACAGTGATCAGTTTGCAGTCTGATAAGGGGTGCTACTTGTTCATTAATGATACTCTGCATCTGTTCTCTAGCCGTGTGTGAATCTGTTCGCAACTCCTGTGTTTGTTAACTTTTGAATGGTGGAGCTTACCAGTTTTATATGAGAAAACTGCTGATACAACTTTTGGCCATTGGAGCTTACAGTTAGTTACTAATTAAACACAAAAAAGGAGGACCAGAATCTGGACATTTGAATTCACTAAAATTTATGAATTCATTGGAGAAAACTATTAATAGTGTCAATTGTTTCCATCAATATTGTCGTTACATGAGTTATGATTATTTATTATCCATTGCTTAGTTTGGCAAGCATTTTCAGAAATATGGAGCTGTAACTGACGACTCATTTGTTTGTGTGCAGAAAAATTCAGCAAGCATTTTCAGAAATATGGAGCTATAACTGATTCTGTGATCATGAAAGACAAGCATACCGGGATGCCTCGTGGATTTGGATTTGTTACATTTTCTGATCCATCTGTGATTGATAGGGTTCTGGAGGATGAACATACTATAGATGGAAGAACGGTAAGGCCTCCTTTGTTGACAGCTAGGTGAAAACGCTCTTCTATGTTGTAGCATTAACAACCAAAACATGCAAATCAGAGTGGGTCTGTTCTTACACATTTTTTATCTATTAAGGTTGAAGTCAAAAGAACTGTGCCTAGAGAGGAGATGTCAACAAAAGATGCTCCTAACAAGACGAGAAAGATCTTTGTTGGTGGCATTCCAGCATCTCTAACTGAAGGTACATATAAAAGCAAAGGTGTTTTCTGTGTGCGAGCAAATTTTTTGAACTTGGTCACAAGTATTAAGTCGTAACCACTTGAATACTCCCAAGTCCCAACGTTAACATATGCTAAGTTTTGAGCATTTTTGTTTCATGTGAAACATGACTGACTCGTATATTTTCAGATAAGTTAAAGGAGCACTTCTCCTCGTATGGGAAGGTGGCTGAGCATCAAATCATGGTTGACCATAGCACTGGCCGTTCACGAGGCTTTGGCTTTGTTACCTTCGAAAGTGAGGACGCTGTTGAAAGGGTTATGTCAGATGGGAGAATGCATGATCTTGGAGGGAAGCAGGTCACCAACTTTCTCTTGTTATATATGAGAATTAATATTTTTCTCTTGCTCCAGTTATTAGATTCAGTAGCGCTAGCGACTACTGTTAATGTTGCTGTCGAATTTTCAACCATGTCAATCATCGTTTCGTCCTGTGTTTTTTTAGTATCGAGATAGTTTAACATGTAATGTCAAACTGCACAGTTTTGTAACTCGTAGCTTAATACACCCTCTGTTCATTAATATAATTTAAGACGTTTTGGCAGTTTAATTTGAACTGCCAAAACGTCTTATGTTAATGAACAGAGGTAGTAGCATTCAAGAGGTGTTTAATGGAGATGCGGCATGTTGGCTCCCGGGAGCACATGCTAAATCGAAAAAAAAAAAGTTGAAATTTAGAGGAATTCCATCTTTTTTACGGCAAACATGTCAGTGTCTTTTGACTGCATGCAATTTATTGCGAAGTGACATGTTGTGATCTGAAAAAAAAACTGTGCTCTAAACAGCTTTAAAAATGGCCTTTTTACAGCACATATTTTGTTCTTCTCGCCAGACAACATACGTCATTTCTTAACGAAACTTTGCACGCGGGTAGAAGGCAGGAACATGTTTATAATTTCTTTTTTCAGTTCCTTTTTCGTATTTAACTGTTCATCTGTGAACATGTGAGGCCAGGCTCAGTTTTGAATATCCACATCAAAACCAAAAATTACTCTTTACTCAGAATGCATTATTCATGTCAACTCTAGTCTGTACTGAGGTAACACTTTGTCTTTAGCATGGAAGAAACTATTGAATATTTCTTTGTAAATCTCTGTATGATTTTCATCTGCATTTTGAAGGGAATGTTACTTGTGCGGCGCTTTTGTTACCCTGTCCAAGTGTCCAGACTTGCTGAACCTATTCTAGAAATGAAATGTTCAAAATCATACTGCTGTACGCTCTGAGTGTTCTACATATTCTGTTGCATGTGATTTTGGATGGAAGTCTATTCTTTCTTGGCTGAATTAAATTCACTGGAAATCACTTCCAAATATCCAATTTTTCCTGAATATGTGTCACTTCTTTAAAAAACCCACTTAGGGTATATATAAAGGTAGATGCAGTTGTTGTGTGTTGGCTCTTTGTCTTCTCTATGTCATCTAGAGTCGACAATAAAATAAAATAACTCATACAATGTGGTGTCTTAAGGTTCTACACGAAGAGTCAACCTCAAATGCAATGAGATCTATTTGTGGAAAATCTGGCTTTAACCGAGAGTCTCAGTTCTATTCTCTCCTCTCCACATGACTCTTGCCTTTGTTTATTTTGGAGTTAGGAATAAGATGGGTGATTTGATGTCATTTAGAGGCTTTACTTGGTTGGCAATCACATAGTCAATGTTTCCTGCGAGTGTTAAGCATCACATGAATCAGGGTTAACATAAATTGTTTTGATAACTTCTCCACTTGGGTTTTGCAGGTTGAAATAAAAAGAGCCGAGCCAAAGAAACCTGGTGGTGGTGATTCAAGCTCTAACAGTAGACATAGCCATGGAGGAGGTGGCCACCGTAGTTCATACCGCGGTGGAGGTGGCGGTGGTGGTGGAGGCCGTTCTGCCATCAGCAGCAGCAGTGGTTATGGGTATGGAGCTGACTACCGATCAGCTGCAGCCGCCTACTATGGTAGTGCAGGATATGGTGCCTACGGTAGAGGGTATGGTGCATATGGAGGTAACCCTGCCTATGGGTCAGGTTTTGGCTCTGCTTATGGTGGTTCTATATATGGAGGCCCGTATGGTGCCTATGGAGCATATGGGGGTGCCTACGGAGGTGGTGCATATGGTGCACCTGGCGGCTATGGTGCAGGTGCAGGCGGGTATGGTGGCTATGGGGGAGCTGGAAGCATGGGTGGTGGTGGAAGCGCGAGTGGTCGAGGCTCGGGCAGGTACCATCCATACGGGAAATGAGTCCACAGCTGGTCCCTAGGATCTGATAATAAACACATACACCCGCTCATTTCTGCTATGAGAAGTTGCAACACCCCATTGACTTTGTCGGATCAGAACATTTTGCATTCTTGCATTGCACTGGCATTGTATCGGACACAAATCTAGATTCTAGTCACTGAAAACTGAACCAGCCTGAGCTTCAGCTAAAACATTGTTGTATTCATTAGAACCCTTTAAAAGTCGAACCCAACTTTGTGATAGGAACAATATCTATGTGTTGGCACGATGTATTACAATGTAACAGTCTCACCAAGCAACCTAACTCTTGGCAGAATTGACTTGCTCTAATTGGACTGTGACGTCTCTTTTGCATTTTGGTCCTGCCCAGCCGCGCCGTGCAGCTAAGTGCTAGTATATCTATGACCCCAATATTCTGTAGATATATGGCATCAGTCAGGTTTAAACACATAATCCCATTGTTTCAAAATATTTAAAGTTTTAGATTTGGAAAATAGTTTGCCACCCAGGTGGACACGTACGATGTACTCCTTCCGTCTGTGAATAAGTGTATTTCTACCATTTGTCCTAAGTCAAAGTTTTATAATTTTGATCAATTTTTTATAAAAGCATAGTAGTATATATGACATCAAATTGGTATATTATGAAAATACATTTCAAAACGGATCTAGTGATACTAATTCAGTGCCATAAATGCTACTACTTTTTCCTATAAAGTTGGTCAAAGTTTCAAAACTTTGACTTAGGACAAAAGCTAGATGTATATTTATTCACGGACGGAGGGAGCAAGTGCTTGAGATTTGAGAAGAGATTGGATTAATGAAAGACCCATAAAAAGTGAATCACAAGACATACAAGACGTGGGGAGGGTACACAAACGGGTTATCGTAAATCGCCCATCGTTTTCACCACTAGAAGTTCACGCCGTACTTGGATTCACTAGAAGTTCACGCCGTACTCGATTTTTTTTATAAAACTTCTGAATCTATCCATCATCAATCCAATCCTGATAGTACAATAAAAACTAGAAATAATAAAAATTACATCTAGATTCGTAGACCATCTAGCGACAATTACTAACACTGAAGCGAGCCGAAGACGTGCCGTCGTCATTGCCCCTCCCTCGTCGGAGCTGGACAAATCTTGTTTTCGTAGACAACCGGGAAGTCGTATTAGTAAAGTCGTCGTGTTAAGACCCCATAGTACCAGCATATCAGAACAACAACCGCTGCCGATGAAAAGTAGCTTAGATCAGAAGGATCCAACCGAAAGATGCACGAACGTAGGCGAACAACGACCAAATCCGAACAGATCCATTGGAGATATACATCCACACGTCCACCGACGATGCTTGAGGCACCACCGAAATGGGAGCTAGGCGAGAAGAACCTTATGAAGCCGCCGCCGTCTCGCCTTCCTGAGCAGGACACAAACCCTAAAAACTAAAAAAATATATATAAAAAAGCGAAGCCCTCGCACCGGCAATGACCGGGATCCACCACGCCCCATGGCTCTAAGGCCACCAAAGACCAAGCGGACCGGCGGTGGTGCCGGCAGAAGGCAGAGAAACCCTAACTTTTCTTGGGGCAGGAGGAACCAAGAAAAACGATCTATCAACGGCTTACGTCATGCCGTACTTGGATTTGAAGTAACGCCTTCCCAATTTTGGTCTTCTTAGTGCTGCTAGTAAATTTTGGCAGGGGCTAGTCCTCAATTGGCAGATAGGATGCTGGATCGGTGGGTTGAGAAATTTATCCGGGCAATCACCACCATATCTCATGTAAACATTTGAAGAGGGTTTGTCTAGGATATATCTAAATGTATCATATTTATTGCACATCTAAGTAACACAATCAAGAAAAAAAACAAAACTAAAAACTAATACCCACATGAATCTTTGATATAGGACTTAGATGTACAATACTTATGACACATCTAGATGTATTTTAGCAAAACTGTTTGAACAAAGACTATTGGAAGACATCTTCAATCAATAACTTCAACAATGTAACTATCCATTAACGAAACATGACTTGTAAAACAGGGTTGGCAATCAAAGTGTCTCTCCAGTGGTATA
Source organism: Triticum aestivum (assembly GCF_018294505.1). Taxonomy (NCBI): domain Eukaryota; kingdom Viridiplantae; phylum Streptophyta; class Magnoliopsida; order Poales; family Poaceae; genus Triticum; species Triticum aestivum. The sequence continues at coordinate 467,312,320 of NC_057814.1, read as the reverse complement.
TCTGCATGGTGGACACGATGGTCCATGGACCATCCTATAAATCGACAAATACTTCACTATAGTTACAAATAAAACTAGCCAAGCCACAACGTACGCTCAAGTCCAAAGCCAACAAACTTCGTGTTTGTGGATGGAATCCCCCAAGATAGAACGGCAGTTCCCGCTCCTTTAGCGGTATCAAATAAATGATTACTTGAATCAGGTTTTTGGGCGCCGATGTCCCTTCTGCGGCTCCATGGCATGAATCCGCTGCTCACATACTCACAAGCATGTGTGCGCCTACTAGAGGACCGAGGCAGGAACTCCACCAACTTGTCATCTCTCCGATTCAAAATACGATTTCTATCTTCTTCAATTCATAGTATGATTTTGCCTTCGAGGTTCGAATAAGTTAATTGTGAGTGCAAATTGAAACTCAGAACTGATAAATTGAGTCGAATGATTAACAACTTGTTCATTCAAATTGACAGTTGCTAAATTAACTTTTTTATGGTAGACTTGTACAAAATTAAACTTACTGAAACGTTAACTTTTGATAAATTATATACTAGTACGTAGTGGCGGAGCTAGACAACATCTGCCGAGACAGGGCCAAAGGCATAATATGAATATTTGAGGA